>NW_020956163.1:124240-156484 GCF_003031625.1 Empidonax traillii | reverse complement strand
GTGATGTGGCTGACAATGCCCAGGGATTTCCCCCCCCCCCTTTTTTTTTTTTTTTTTTTTAAGCGAGCCCCTGCGCGCATCCTGGGTGGTCGGCCCCGCGCAAACACAAATACAACCCGACGGCTAAGCTGGGGACAATGTCCGCAATGTAGACAAATGTCCGGCTCCTGTTGGAACCCTTTGTCTCGGCGCAGTTTTTGCATTTATTTCAGTGGCGAAATAATACTTGATTGACGCCCTCTTTCAGCGCGCCCTAACTGTTGGGAATAAATCTGAGGTTGTTCCTAGTTGTCATGGTATTCAACCGCGCTCAATGGCTATCTCTTCATCCATTGCGGAGTCCTCCTCGATATCGAGGGAACCCCTTCGGGCCAGCCACCCCAGCCCCGCTTCCTTCCCCTTCCCCGCGCGCCGAGCAAAGACAGCGAATTCCCACCAAATCTTGGGGTTACCGATGGATTTATTGAGGCCCCCGGAGCGGGGAGGGCGGCTCGGGTGGGACGGGATGGGGTTTAATTCCACCGAGCGGAAAAAAGAGCGGGGATAAATAACAGTGACAATCGCGATAGCGGCGGGACGGAGAACCCCGACAGGAGCCAAGCACGGGGAGGGACAGGCAGAGCATCCCCGGGGCGGCGCGGGCAGGGCTTTAAATAACGGTGATAGTATTAATAACGATAAAAATGATGAAAGACTCCCCCTCCGAACCCCAACAGGCGCGCGAACACCACGACACGGGCAGAGCGTCCCACAGACCCCGCGCCACGCGGGGCCCGAGGGCGGCGGGAGCGGGAGATGCCCAGGGGAGGAGAGGTCGGTCACAGCCCCGGGGGTCGCGAACCCCCCCCTCCACGCGCGGACATCGCTGCGCACCGAGGGAGCGTCCCGGTCCGCTGTGATGTCACCGGCGGGGGGCTGATGTAAGAGCCCTTTGACGTCAGGGGGGGGCGCGGGGCCGGGGCACAGCCCCCACAGCCCCCGCACCCACAGCCGCGCTGCGTGGGGGGAAAACCCGACGGCGGCTCGGCGGCTGTCGCGATAGAGCCAGGGGTTGTCCCCTAACACCCTTAATACCTTCTCCCCACTCAGTTCCCGGCTGCTCTCACGCGTGGGGGGGGGGGATGCTCCTGCGCTGGGGAGAGAGGTGGCGGGGCAGGCGTGGCTCGGGGGTGCCCTCCCGACCCTCTCCCGAGGGGATCACCCCGGCCGGGCTGGTGGCACCAGCCCACGGGAGGCCGCGGTGCGGGAACACGGGCTGAGTGGCGGCACGGGGGGACAAGCGGCTCTGCCCACGGAGGCTATTTCCCTGTCTGCGCTCCCGGGCCGCTCCGACACCCTCCTCTCGCCCCCGAGCCCCACAGGCTGCGTGGGGAGAGGCCTTCCCGCTCCACGGGTGGCGCGCGTGGGGTCAGCGGCGTTAACGCTTGTTTTTACACTTTGTAAGAGAGGGGAAGGGACCCTCGGTGCGGATGCGAGAGGGACAGAGACCCCCCCGAGCCGCTCCCCGCTGCCGGCCTGCCCCGCTCACGCGTGGGCTCGGCCACCGCGGACCCGCAGAGCGCGCAGGCGACCAGGGTGGCAGAGGGCGACCGAGTGGGTCTCGCCACGCCACGGAAGGCCCGCGGGTTGTGTTTTTAGGCGGTTTCGTGGCGTTTCTCCTCCCGGCCGCGGCCTGAGGGTCCCGCTCCTCGCACAGCGCCGGGGCTGCCCCTCTGCTTTTAGCCACTGACACCCCAGCTCCATCTCCTTCCCCACCGAGCCACATCCTACACGTGTATTATATATAATACAACAGAATGTGTAGTGTTCTAAGATATAATAATATATAATCTCTGTATGAAAGAGGGGAAGGGTGTCTGGTGGGAGCCTGCCGCTCTCTCTCCCCTCCCTGCCCGCACCGACCCCGCACCGCAGCTCCGGCACCAGCCGAGAAGGGGATCAATTTATCGTTTGGTGAGCCCAAAGGTGCGAGGTATTGTTTTCCCTCCCCTCCAGCCCACGGACAAACAAACAAACCGAGCGGGGCTGCACCTTGCCTCTCGGCCCGGATTAGCGGAGCCCACACAAAGCCTTTGTTAGGGGACAGGTTGATTTTATCTCTTATAGCGTGAGATCCACTTGGGATGAATGGGGAAAGGGAAGAGCCGCCCGTGTCCTGACAATTGTTCTGAGGAGCTTCACCTCGAGAGCACCCCTGTAAGTAACTCCCTCTTTGTTTTAAAGTGTGGCGGGGGAAAGGAGAGCCGCGACATTAGAGGGGACAGCTTTTCTTGGGGACAAAAAAAAAAAAAACAAAAAAACCACAAATAAAAAAAAAAAAAAAAAAAGAAAAGAAAAAAAAAAGAGTAAAACGATTGCTGTGCAATAACCCCCCCACCCCGCCCCCCGAGAGCTCCTTCTAGAGGGGTTCAAATCGCATTTTCCAGCACTGAAGCGGAGATGCTGCTGCTCGGCGGCGGCCCCGGCTCGGAGGGGACCGGCCACGCCAGGCCGTGGGAAAGGCGGCGGGCACGGGGCCCACGCTACGGGAATGCCTTCCACACCGGCAGCCCGGCCGGGGACGGAGGGAGTGCAGAAAAATCGTATTTCCCAAAATCAAGGGGAACCAGAACCCTCTGCATCCTCCGGCGCTTTCAGGAACTTAATTGTAACGGAGTTTCTGTGGGGTGAAATTCCCGTCTCTTTTCCTGGCTGGAAAAATGGCATTAACAAAGGCGTTAAGGATGTTCTGGGGGGAAAGGGGAAAAAAAAGAAAAAAATTTTAAAAAATGAAAGAAAAAAGGGGGAAAAAAGGGTGGAAGATCCCCCCGCACGCAGAAAGAGAGCAGCATCAGCCTTCCCTATGGAAGCTGCAGGGAAAGTCCCCGCCGCCCCCCAAAATCCCGGCGCTGGCCTGCCTTTCTCCAGCAGACAATTAATTCTTCTCCAGGACATAGGAATCTAAATGAGCTTCCCTATTCTCACGATTACTCTATCTCCTTCCCCCCGAAGCTTCAAAGGCGGAGAAATCCTTCCAATTCACCGATATTGCTTATAAATCTGTAGATCTGGATCTGCCCCGCAGCCAACCTCCCGAGGTGGCGAATTGTCATAGAAATTGGGATTTTCCCCCCCGCTCCCTGGGGGCTGGCGGGGTTATGGCAGAGCCGGAGGGCACATGTTAGGGCTTTGATAAATGCACTTTAATGAGATTTTGGAAATTATTGCCCATAGTGATGGAGGCAGTGGGGTACGGCCGTGCGGGCGGGCACAAAGCCGGGAGCCCGCAGCCCCCGACCCACGTATTTGTCTTATTTAATTCCCCCTCTTCGTCCCGGGGGGAGCTGTAAGCTCGGCCCGGGGCTCCCTTCCCCTTCTAGGTCTATTATAAATTGGTTTATTTGTCGGACAAACGGGGGTCCCCCCCCCCTGGAAGCCCCCCGGCTCTGTCCGCCCCCGTCTCTAATGATTAAACGTGTCCCAACGAGATTAAGCTTTGTCAGAAATGGGGTTTTTCTCCTCGGGAAGGAAATCCCGACCCGTTCGCCCGCGGGCGATGGGAGCGCGGGGGATTTACTCTCTTATCTGGATTCGCTTCCCACACCCGCAAGCCCAACGCGGAGGGCTCAGCGTCCAGGTAGCGGTGGGTGCGTGTCGCGAGTGGGGGGGGTTGCGGACCCGCGAGAAGACTCCGAGGAAGACTCCGGTGCCCGCACGCCTTGAGCAGCGTGGGGGGGTGTCAGGGGCTGGGTGAGGGAGGGTCCACCCGGGGGGTCTCGACTCAGACAGTCGGGGCCGAGTCAGGAGCACACGCGTGGCGTGGGCAGAGAAGCGAAGGGGTGAAGGAGGAGGGGGCAGCGCCGGGGCCGGGGCCGTTGCCGGTCATTCCCGGTCCTCTGGCGTACTCTGCCGTCGCAGCCGAGAAGTGTCCCGCCGCCGGGGCAGGGGGGGGGCCGCCCAGGGCTCCCCCTCCCCACACCCTTCCCCGGCCCCGCGCCCACCCGTGGCCGTGTCGGAGCCGCGCCGTCGGGGCCGGGGGACGCGTCCCCTCAGCGCTCAGCATCACCTTCTACCTCCGTGGCCGGTGCCCCACGGGAGCCCCCGCAAAGCCCCTTCCCACCTGCTGCTCCCCATCCCCGGGTGACCCCTCTTCCCCGGCGGCCCCGGGGCTCACCTGGCCGGGCTCTCCAGACTGGGGGTCCTCCCTCTTCCTGCCGGGGCTCACCTGGCCCGGGGTCCCTAGACGGTGGCGTCCCTCCCTTCCCACCCGCGGCTCACCTGGCCGGGGGTCCCCAGGCGGTGCTGTCCCCCCGCTCCTCTCTCGGGACTCACCTGGGCAGGGGTCCCTGTGCGGGAGGGTCTCCCTGCCGCCCCCCTGTCCCCTGTGGAGGCTCACCTGGGTGGGGGTCCAGAGGCGGGGGGATCCCTAGGCGGGGGGGTTCTGTCGGCGGCCCCCCGCCTCCCGCATTGTCTCCGTCGTGTGCCGGGGCCGCTCCTTCTCCCTCCGGCCTCACATCCCCCGCGCTGTTTGCTCCCCTCCCCGGCGGCTGGCGCGGGGCGGAACACCGGCCATATGCTCCGCGGCCATAAATTGGGAATAAGCGCAAACACGCCGGTTCCTGGGTGGCTCTTTTAAAGCTGAGCCTGCCCCTCTCTCCCCCCGGGGGGCAGAGCCCTCCCCTCGGCCCCCCTTCCCCAAAGGAACCTCTGTCTGTGGCGCGGGGGCTCCGGCCCCCCCCAGGCTGCCCCTCGCCCACCGCCCCGCTCCTTCGCACCCCCCGCCCGGGCCGGCGCCACAGCCCGCTCGCCCTGCGCGAATCGCTCGGTAGCCAAGGCGCTGTAAACCCAAACAGCCAGATGTGGCACGTTATTTATGTGTGAAAGCTCGTTTACATTAGATATGCTGATCCGAGCGCTGATAGCGGGGGTTTGCGGGAGATTAGAGCTGCGCTGCCAGAGCCCGCTCCAGCTGCAGCCCCCTCCCCTGTCCCTCCTTGGTCCTTTTTGGTCTTTTTTACTTTTTAATGTAATTTTTTTTATTATTATTTTATTTTTTTCAAGGAAGACGGAAAAAAAAAGGTGATGGAGTAGGGGAAGAAGAGTGGTGCTGTCCGTTTTCCCTGAAGCCAGGGATGAAGAGTGGTCATAGACTCCTAGAATATCCCGACTGGGAAGGGACTCCCGAGGGTCGTCAGGTCCAGCTCCTGGCTCCTCACAGGACAACCCCCAAAATCACCCCGTGTGCCTGAGAGCACTGTCCAAACACTTCCCGAGCCCGGTGCTGTGGATCCTTGCCGGTGGTACCTGGGTGCAAGAGGCTCCTGCCAAAGGTACGACCCCACTGTCATTACAGAGTATGGAGAGGTTCCAGCTGGCCAGAAGGGCTTCCTGGGCATCCCAGCCTGGTAGCCCATCTCCCTCCCAAAGGGCTTCGTGGAACCCTCTCCCTTGTCTCTCCAGGGTGACACACAAGGTCTTGTTGAAGGGGCATCACTGGTGCCAGGGGGGAGGTGACAGGGGCCTTTCTCCACCTCACCTGGACCCTCTGCACCACCTGCCCTGTTTCTGGAAAGACCTTGGACTGCTCTGTGAAAGTCCCAGGGCCCAGGACAGATATCTCCCAGTGAAACAGCCCGGTCACAGGCAGCTCGAGCAGAGTGCCCACAGATAAAGGGATCGATCCTCACGTCGATCAATAAAGATCTTGTTCCGAGCAATTAACAACTTCACCAGGCTTGTTTTTGTTTGGATAAGGAAGTGCCCAGATTGCTGAATGAGGCAGTGCAATTGTGGGATCAAATAGTCCCGTTGCCCACACCAAAATACAAATGAAATAATTTGTATTTACATACATGTTTGTTTATGTAAATAATCCTTGTTTTCATACCTGCGAGGCCTGTGCTCTCCCAACCAGAAATCCAGTGTGCATGCCCAGGATGTCTCACTCCATCCCCTGTTCCTAATTTATTAATAACCCCATTTTTATTGGTTATTTATTTTTTGAGGATGTTTTGGCACGTGTGTGCCACCATCCCCTGGAACTGCTGAAAACAACCTGCCAGGCCAGCGAGAGAGTGAAGTGGATGATGAGGCCTTGGTTCATGCAGGCTTGGGAATTAAGTCCCAAACTGTCCTGTGTGGAATCTCTTGGAGGTGCTGGTGTGCAAGGTGGGTGGTCTGGGCCCCAGTTTGGGGAGGTTGGGATGGGCTCCACCTCATTACGGGGCGGTTATTTCCAAGTGTCTGCAGTCACAGCCTCCACTCCTCTCGTGTAGAGCCCGCTGGCACCTCTTTGTGTCCCAGGCTCAGGAGGGGAGCTCTGGCCTTGGAATGCTCAGGTAGGACAGAACAAACCAGAGATTCCCTGGCTGAAGGGATGCATTTCCACTTTTCATCCACAGTCCTTTCACTAAAGTGAAGGAATCCAGAGTGTCCAGGAGGACCTTCTGCCCTGGAGAGGAGCAGAGCTCGGGACGGTGGCACTGGGACACGTCAGGGTTTGGGATGAGCAGGGACTGGGATGAGCTGTTCCTTGTCCCAATCTGGCTTTCAGGATGACACCCAGTCCACCACCTCAGTCCCCAGGGAATGGGATGGACACTGCTGGGGGAGACGGGAGCTGGGATGAGGGGATGGTGCGGCACTCCCACCCCCACTTTACACCCTGTGTGGGGTGACGGGTGTGTTTGAGGAGCTGGGGGACCTCTGCTGCCACAGGGCCCGCCGTGTGCACACCTGGGGTGACAGATGGCCCCGGGCTGGCCCCGGGCTGAGCACACAGCGCAATCTGCTGCAGCAACACCCGCTCGGGACGGGGCTCGCTCCTGTTCCCAGCAGCTGGAACAGGGGAGGGGAGGATGAAACCTGTGGAGAGGTAGATGTGAGTTGCCCCTTTCTGCCAGGTTTTCGTTTGGGAGTGGGCACTCACCCCTCATTTTTAAAATGCATAATTTAATTTCATTTTATTTATTTTTTCTCTCTCTTTTCAAGGGGATTGCAATGTGGAGGAGTGGGAGAAGGTGTTGGTGGGAGCTGGTGCACACAGCAACCCCAGGTCACGGTGCCAGCGCTTGGACACCAGTCCTTGCCCAAGGGAGGCTGCCTGGGCTGCTGGGGAGCCGAGGGACTCTGTGACAGCAGAGCTTTGGGGACACCCTGGGGATGGCGTGGGCTGGTCCTGCTCTCACCTGCCTGGCAGAGCAGGGGACATTTCCTGGCGTTTCCAAGTGAAGGTCCACGTTCCTGAGGAAGCAAGGGGAGAGGGAGGGATGTGCCCCAGTGACACGTTCCCACTCAGACTGATTTTCTCCTCCCCTCTTGCCCATCCACCTCCCCATCCCCACGGCTAACCCTGGTTCTTCTGTGTGCACCCAGCTTTTTGAGTGGCATTTTGGCACCACGATGTGGGACCCAGAGTCCCCCTGGAAGTCTCTCTGGATGGACTAAGCTCTCAGCATCCTGCCAGGGAAAGCAGGTACCCTCCACCTGCTCCAGCTCTCCCGCCTCCGCTCACATCTGCGGACGATGAGTTTCGCCCAGGACAGCTGGTCCAACTTCCCTAATTCCTGCAGGGGAAAACAGACCCCCTGGGGTGCATGGGAAGGGCCAAACAGGTTGGAAAAAAAAAAAAAAAAAAAAGGTAAGCCCAAGGGAAAGGGAGTGACAGCCATGCTGTGAAGGCCGGGAGCCCACGGGGACGGCGCAGATAAGCAGCGCCGGTGGCGTATCACGGGTGCCACATCAATCACACGTCCATCTCCCGGCACACGGGAGGAGGGGTGGGAATGCAGCTCCTGGAATCACTGTCAGCACGGATCAGCCGGGCTGTTGGTGGGAACGCTGCTGACACCGGGCTGGTGTCGAGGGGGGGATTGCAGGGCTGGCATCGCCCCTTCCAGTGACCTCCCGGGGAGTGGCCGTGGGGGAATCTGACCCAGCATCATCCCCAGAGGAGACAGCACTGCAGGGACACAGGGAACGTTCCAGTTGGATGCTGGGAAAAGGTTCTTCCCCCAGAGGGTGGTTGGGCACTGGAACAGGTTCCCCAGGGCAGGGAGTGTTTGGACAACGCTCTCGTGGACATGGTGGGATTGCAGGGGCCAGGAGTTGGACTCGACCATCCTCATGTGTCCCTTCCTGCAGCTCAGGATATTCTGTGATTCCACGATGCTCGGGGAGCTCGGGGAGCTGAAGCAAAGTGCTGCTTGGCTCATTTTAACTCTGTTTTCCTCTCTTTTCAGCTGGGCTTGCCCATCACTAATGACATTGCCCGTGCTTCCACAGGGAAAACCTTGGTGCCAGTGGAAGCCACAGCAATGCCCTGATAAGGAACTCAGTCGGAGCAGATCAACTGCCATGTGCTCCAAGGACATTCCTGGGAAAACCCTGGCATGCCCAAAGGGACAGTGTGGCAAGAGTTGTGCAAACTTGGGCTGGGAAGAGGCTTATTTCCCAGGTTCTTGCACTTCTGTGGGAATGGGATTTCAGTGTGGTGATAAGGAGAGTGGAGCTCTGTCCCCAGTGGAATTCTTGTGAGGCCTGTCCTGGTGGGAGGAGGGACAAAGCCTATGTCCCAGGGTCCCTGTGCCTTGAAACCCAACGCTGACACCTGTGCTCCGAGGGAAACTCCTGCCACAGCCTTTCAGCCAGGGAAAGGGGAACGTGGGGATGACGGTGATGAAGGAGAACGACCATGGCTGCTACTGAGGAAGTGGGACATCAGCTTGTGGGGAAGATGTGGATGAGGGACAGGGGACAGGAGAGTTTGCAAATGAGGGAAGAGGGAAGCAGGGGGCTCTGAGCAGGAGTTTGCACAATCAGGACCACCTGAGGGACCTCCCCTGGGGGCGAGTGTCCGGGTGACCAGGTGTCCCTCGTCAGGACCCTCCTTGCCTTCAGGTGCCAGACGAGGCCACCCACCCCTCCCTCGCCCCCTGCCCACCCATTCAGACGTACAAAAAGCCCTGCCAGGGCACTGGTCCCCCTTTGGTGCCCTGGCTGTCCTTCCCTGGCAGATGCTGGTGCCCGAGGCAGGTGAGCAGAAGGCCTGGGGAGGGTGGGGGGGTCGTTACACATTAACTGTGGCACCGGCTGCTCTTTCCTGCTGTCCCCACCCAGCTCTCTCCCGGGGACCTTGGCGAGGCAGCTCTGGCTAATGTGTAACCCCAGACGCTCTGCTCCTTCCCACCAGGATGTCCCAGTAGCTAGGCTGGCTCGGGGAGGTGCTGTGTGCTGGGAAGGGTGTTTGATGTTCTCCATCTTTATGGATAGATGTTTTCCCAGTGCCCCAAACGCTTCCTTGTGGGCACAGGGCAGCCCCAGGGAGCTCCTGCAGCACAGCCAGCTTGCACAGAGGCTGTTTTCCTGCTAGAACAGGGGGAATGTTTTTTGGGGGAATGGCAAGCACTGAGCTGCTGGAGCGGGGAATGGTGTGGAGAGCTCGTGCTGCTCCCCTGGGATGCTGAGGCTCAGGGTGCTGTGTGGTCACTGGCACCCACTGGCACCAACAGCTACTGCTGATCACAAGCCCTGCCACAGGGATGACTAAACATTTATGTGCATTGGTTCTTTTCCTTGGTATAGCTCTGGTTTTTGTAGCTCCTGAGATGCCTTTAGTGATTTGCACCTTTTTTACCTACCAAGACTTGAATTTCTGGGATTTCAAGCCCAGGGAGCAGTAGGAGAAGCCAGTGGCTGGCAGGTGTGGGCCAGGGGATGAGTGTTGATGTGTCCTTTCTGTGTTTGGAAGCAAGATGAGCACATTTTGGCTGGGTTTCCCCCCACCTTTTTTTTTTTTTTTTTTTTTTTTTTTTTTTTTTTTTTTTTTTTTTTTTTTTTTAATTAAAGTGAGTATTTATGTTTGATAATGACTCTCAAGGGTTTGTTTTTTTTTCCTCTTAGTACCACTAAGTAAACTCTTTTGCTTATGAGATAGTGCTACACACCCCATTTATTGCAATAGTAGGTCACATTATGTGCTAATCAGGATGCTCAATGCTGTCTGTAATCCAAAGTTTTCCATCAAAGGGAAAGACCTGAGCGAACAGCCGAGTCAAGTAATGAATATCAGGAGGGTTCTGCTCTTCAAAGGCAGAGAAAAAGTTGATTCTTTTTAAGATAAAAACCTGGTGTTTAAAAAAAAAATAATTGGAAGTAAACCTGAAAGATTTCCTTATCACAAAATGTTATTCGCAGCAACAGCTGTGAACGATTTCCCCCCCCCCCCCCTCCACGGCAGGCTGGGGGCTCAAAAAACCCCAGTTTGAGTGAGAGGCAGAGAGGAGTTAAACTGCTGTCGGTAGGAATTGGCTGGCTCTGGGATTTTCCAGGAACTTTGGTGCCTTTGAAATGCTCCTGAGTGGGTGTGTGTGGAGGGGCTGGTTTCTGCCTTTGCTGGGAGGGGAGTGGCTTTGGCAAATCCGGCTCCATCCCCAGGGCTCACCAAAATTCGCTGGAGCTGCCTGGGGATGGAGAGGGGAAACTGGGAATTACATCCTAATTCCGCTGCCGTGGAAGCGAAGAAAACCAGCAGGCAGGTCTTAAGAATGAGGAGAGTGATGGGAGAAAAAGCCCCACAACCACTCTGAGCTACACAAGAGCAATCCTTGTGGATGCCCGTCCCTGGAAGTGCTCAGGCTCTGGCTGGGCTGGTGGAAGGTGTCCCTGCCCATGGCAGGGGGTGGAACTGGACGAGCTTTAAGGTCCCTTCCCACCCAGACCATTCTGGGCTGATTCCATGAATTGTGCTCCAGTCCTCTCCGAAGTCCCAGCTCTTCCATGGGAGGCAGGTGAGCTGATCAAGTTCCTCACTGGGGGTTTAGTTGAATACTGATAAATGAGAGGGCTGTGGTGTAGGCAGGGAGATTCCTGGGCTTTCTCTCATCATACTGAACCAGTCTGGGGTTTTTTTCCCTCCTACTCTCAGGTAACACTCAAATGTAGTGGAACGAACCCAACGAGCTTGGAGTCCCTTTTGTGTTTTGCCTCTGTAATCTCTGGGTTTATTTAAACGTTCTCCTGGCAGTTATTTCCCGAGACTCCCTTTTCATGTTGAACATCTCCTGTTGAATAACTCCTCAGACACTGTAATTTCGGGATCAACAGCGATGCTGACAATAGAGAACAAATTACATCGCGAGGCACAGAAAAACTAGCCCGCAGCCCCAGCTTTATTCTGCTGCTCAGGGAGCGTGTGTGCATCCCTAATCCAAATTAATACAGAGATCAACTTTCACTCGGGCTGCTCTTGCTCAGATTTTTACAAAAGGCACAAGCACATGGTCACACTGAACAACTGGGAGCGCTGTAACCCATGGAAAACTCGGGATTTCAGGGGAATAAAGCAGGGGGTCTCTGGGAAAGGGGGCGATTCAGGAAGTACCAAAAAATTATCGGGGTTCCTAAGGCCCAGGACTGAAAATCAGGCTCTTTGATTCCCATTCCTTCAGGCTGGAGCTGCTGGCGGCTTCCACTGAACTGGTGAGTGGAGGGAAGTCTGTAGGCATCAGAATCGATGGGTAAGGGGCGTGGCTTTCCTTGGTTATAAAGCTGATCTGTGGTAAGGGGTGCTTAGGAGGTGTTATATCTGTGTCTCTAGTGGGAGCATCCTGTGGGATGTAGGGGTTTGTTTGGGGGGTTCTCTGCCTGTCATCAGGCTGTCACCAAACTCAGTAACATGATGAGGATCGTTATTTTAAAGAATTAATCACAAAACCCTCCCAAAAGCCAGGGAGAGGCATCGCCTCTGTCTGTGGGCACAGTCCAGGCTTGCCTTGAGTCAGCCGTGCTCACCTTTCCAGTGCTCAGAGCTGCTGGCTGAGGCCCAGTGCTCCCAAATTGGCCTCTTTTGGGGGCTGTAGTCCTGGGGGAGCCTGGCTGTTTGCTGCCCACCCCTCTGCCCCGTTATGGGGAGGTGTCCTATGACGTGGTGAGGTCTCCAAGCAGAGCAGGTTTCTTTGGAGCAGCAGCCCACCCCCTGTGTGCACGGGGCTCCTCTCAGCTCACTGCAGCCTCTGGGGCTGTTAATCATTATTCACCGAGGCAGGAGCCTGTCTGGAGCCAGGCAAGCTGCAGGAAGAGATGACAGCTCAATGAAAGAGGTTCAATGACTCGTTCTTCATGTTCTGGACACCTGGAATATTTTCCTTGAACTTTCTGCATTCAGTCAAAAGCCCCGCATTATTTTCTGAAGGACATCAGAGATAATTTTATTCATAACAGAACAAATTCTGTGACTGTCTGTAAAAGAATAAATGAAGAGACTTAACACAGCGGAGGATGTGGAACATGTCACAACTGTGGCGTTCCATTGAATATGCAGCATGTCTTTCTCAACTTAAGTGAATTGAAGGGCTTTAAATATATTCACCAACTCTTGTAACCACAAAAAAAAAAAAAAAAAAGCAAAGCAAGTGCATTACTGGGGTGGCAGGTGTCAAGTGACTTGGCATTTTAACATTTTCATTATGCTCGGGGAGAGTAAACAGAAAAGCGAGCCAAGGTTTTCTCCCTACAAATTGCATTTAGGTTTCTGAACGGTTCGTGGTGAACCCAAAGCCAGCACAGAACTGCGGGGGATGGAAGCAGAGAGCAGCAGGAAACTGCCGGGGTTTTGTTCGCTGGGTGACGAGTGTGCAGATGGATTTGTCACAGCTCGAGTTTTCCCGGCCCCTCCCCAGCCCCTGCCAAAGGAAAGGCCGATCCCTGCGCCGGAAGCCCCTGGCTTTGGAAAGCTCCTGGGGGAGGGTTCCCAGCTCCTGGGGCCCTCCTGGTGACTCTGTGCTCTCGGGGAATGGAGCAGCAAAAGGCTGAAATCCCGATGGGTTGGCCTGGGTGGCACAGAGGGGCAGTGCCGGTGGGATGGAGGCCTCGGTGGGGTGGGGGAGCTGCTGCATGTTGGGGCATCGTGGATGAGCCTGAGGTAACACTTGCATTCCTGTGGTGGCTGGGAAGCACTGGGCAGTAGGAGAGGCTTGGGGAAAGGGGGTCATTCTGGAGGTAGATGTGTGCTGATACTCCCAAAGAATTCAACAGGCAGTGTCTTCCCTGGCACCATGGGGAGATGGCGACACTGTGACTGCAGAGCTGCAGAGGGGTTGGTGCTGGCACACTGGGGCCAGAGGCTGCTGAAGGTCACCCCTGCACCCACCTTGCTGGCACTGGAGCTTTATCCATGTGAAGGAAGGCTTAGTGTGCTAAAACCCCACTGCTCAGAGCTCCAGGGGTCCGTTCCACCCAACCCAAACCCTAGAGCCATCCAGCACCCCCTGCCTGCCTGGCTCCCTCGGTGCTGGTGACCCAGCCTCGGAATGAACCCCCACTGCCATCCCCGGTGCCAGGGCGTGCCGTTCCCCGTTCCTGGCTCCTGCAGTGCCGGTGGGATGAGTCCCAGGGGGCTGGGGGCACCCACAGCACAAAGCGCCGGCTCTTTTGTGGCTGCCCGGCTCGGCAGCTCTCCGCGTGCGCTGCAGGCTGAAGTGGCTCTTGGGCTGTTTAAAGGTTGAGTGCCGCTGCTGCTCCAAATGACGGCAGGCAGATTCGGTTAAATAAACACAGGGGCTTAGGAATAAATTGAAGGTTAGGTGGAGAGCGGGCTGGGAATATAATGTTGTCAGACGCGCCGCGCCCGCCCGAGCGCGGCCCTGCAGCCGTGGCACTCCAAAACGGGCCCTGGCACAGCCCCTGCCAGGCCCTGATGTGGGCAAGGGGGAGTGTGGGAGGAGGAGGATGGGTGCCATGAAAGCAGGAACCAGCCTGTTGAGGCAGAAGGAAACCTGCAGTGGTCCTGCTGCCCGCTCGTCACTGCAGGTTTGATTGTGTCCCTCTAGTGCACCCACACCTGCTCTGGGAGCAGCTACACGGGCTCTGGCAGGGGGCTGTGGGGCCACAGAGGCTTTATAAAGCTCTGCTCTTCCCTAATGACTCACGACCCTGTTTTACTGCCTGGCAGATTGGGGTGAATTCCAGCCAAGGCGGCGCACTCGGGTTTAATTCTTGACCCCCATTAACAGGTATTTGTCCTGGGGCTGCTTTTGTGGTGCAGTAATGGTTTTGATTTGGAGAGGGCTTTCTGGGGGCACTGGAGTCTGGTCTCGTTTCGTGCCCATCACTCCACAATTGCTGTTGGTGCCCCGGCTGATGAGGTGTGCGCTGAGATCTGGGCAGTTCGGGTCCCTTTGGCAGGAAACCAGCGCTTTGGCCAAGCCCAGACTCCAGAAGTGGCTGCAGTGCAGGGAAAGGGAAATTGTCTTGGAAGTTTGGGGGTTTTCTTTCTGTCTAAAGTTCCTAAAATGCTCCTGTGTGGTGTGAGCACACGCTGCTCTGTTGGAGCCAAGTGCAGGGCTGTGCTCCTGCCTGCCCTGTGCCACACCGTGATGGGTTTGGGATTTGCCAAGGCTTGGGAATGCTGGTGTGAGCCAGCTGTGCTGGAGTGGGGCAACTCTGGCCAAGGGGAGTGATTGCTTTCACCTAACCTCCAAAATTGATCCTGGTAATTGCCTCTCAGTGGCTGCCAAGTGTCTGCTCAGATGGCTCAGCTGAACCAACTCTGTATTCCAGAAGGCCACAGAATCGTACTTGAGGCTTATTGATCCCGTTTGTTGGAACCCCCAGAACACATATCTAGTTTTAGAGACTCATTTGTTGCATTTTTGCTGTTAGATTCTTGTGTGATCTCTGGTCTGGTTGAATAGGGGAGAGAAAAATGGCTGTTTGTAGTGGAAAAACTGAAATAGGAGCATTCAGAGGGCACCTGAAGGGGAGTGCAGAGAAATCTGTTGCTGTTTATAAGTTATGTTTGAAGCAGAACTTGCTATTTCTGAGGGCTTTCTGTTACTGCTTTTGGCACCAGTGACTGTACAAAACCAAGGGGGGGCTGCAAAATGCTGTGAGGGTCCTCTGAGCACCCCCCCTGCCAGCAGAGGAGCAGGAGAGGAGGGACCTGGCTGTCACTGTGGGATTCCTTGTGTCCTCTGAGGGATGGAACTGGGGACCTACTCGGGGTTGCTAAAAATCTGGCTGGAGGAGAAGGTTGGATGGGCTTTGGAGCAACCTGGTCTAGTGAAAGGTGTCCCTGCCTGTGGCAGGGGGCCGCAATGAGGTGACTTTTAAGGTCTCTCCCCACTCAAACCACTCTGGCAAGCTGTGACAAGAAGCTTTTTGGTTCGTGGAGGGAAGACCAGGGCTGGGGATGGGGCAGCAGAAGGCAGATGGGAGAAGAAGGATGAGGGAGAGGAAGGAATAGGAGACAGTGGGCAGGAAAAAAAGGAAAGAGAAAGGAGCAACCACACCAGAGAAGAGGCAATGCTGGCACAGCTTATCTGTGCATTCACTGCCAAGTACCTGTTAATGGTCTGGGACCAACTGGCCCCATCCCCGTCACTGGTGTGGCACGAATGGGAGACAAAATCTCTGCCTGGGTCAGCCTTGCTGGCTCTTCACCCTTTCCGTGTTGGCACTGCCCGGAGCAGGACCCGGCCCCGGGAAGGTGCCAGGAGCATCTGCCCCGACCTCAGGTTTTCCAGCGCGGGAGGAGCGGAGCATCCAGACCTCGGGAAGGGCCCCTGCAGGGAGTGGAGCAGGGAACCGCAGCACCCCCTGTCCGGGCGCGGGGCTCTGGTGCGGGGCCGTGGATGCCGCGATCTGCGCTGACACCGTGTGGCCGCTCCCCGCATCTCGCCCCGACCGCGGCGGCAAAGGGGATTGAGGGAGAACCATCCCTGCATCCCTCCCCGGCTCACCTCAGAGCAGGGAAATGCCACCCAGAGGGGGGGTGGAGGAAGGACAGAGCTCCCTTCTCCAGCTCCCCTGCAGCTGTGGTGCCAACCTGGAGCCCTGCATGCCTCAAAAAGGGCCGGGTTTGGGATGGTTGGCAGTGAGGGGGATTCAGGCTTTTTTTTTGAATGGTCTTAAACTAATCTTGGTTTAAAAGTAAAAGAGGGTCCATTTAGATAAGATATTAGAAGAAATTTTTCTCTGTGGGGTTGGTGAGGCCCTGGCACAGGTTGCCCAGAGAAGCTGTGGCTGCCCCTGGATCCCTGGAAGTGTCCAATGCCAGATTGGACGAGGCTTGGAGCAACTTGGGCTGGTGGAAGGTGTCCCTGCCTGTGGCAGAGGGGTTGGAACGAGGTGGGTTTTATAGGTCCCTTCCAACCCAAAGCGTTCTACGGTTTCCCAGAAAGGCCTGCTTGGCTCACTGATGTTTGTTTCCCCTGTTCTGGAAAGGCAGCTGATTTTTTGGGAGGACAAGGCCCTTTTATCTCCGCTTTCGGCAGGCACGAGGCTCTGGAGAGGAACCATGCCTAATGTATTCAGCGACATGGACTCTTAGAAAAAGCTCTTTCTCCTTAGTCCCTTCCAGTCACAAGGATCTGGCACGGTAAAGCCCGGCTCTGCCTGTTCTGGGGCTGGAGGAGCTGAGCAGAGCTGCAGCCTTGGGGTGCAGGTGGACGGGGCTGGAGGCAGCCGGTGACACAACCTGCTGCCAAAATACACCCCCCTTGCTCTTCCCCGAGGGCAGAATGAGGTTACTCCTTACTCCTGCAGCACAAACCCGCTGGTGAGGGGATGGAGACCTTTATCCAGCCCTCACCAACGGGGCAGAAAACGTCTTTTTAGGATAAATATCCCCTCGCCCCCAGCAACGCCAGGAGCCTGCGAAGGCGCTCGCTGTGCTGGGAGGGTGTCTGTGCTCCCCGGGACAGGCAGAGAACAGCGCTAAAGGAAGATTTAGAGCTCAGGAAAGAGCCCCCAACAATAGACAATGGGGCCATTTAAGGGACAACAAACAACTTTATGCCCTGTGAGTTTGTCCCATTGAAGTCACGGGGTGAGGCGGCGGCGGAGGGGAATGAATGGGTGTTTTACTCTCCGTTTCAAGGGAGCCAAGGTTTTACCCGCTGCACGGCCACTTCAGATGCTCTGGCATTTATTTTCTGTTCGCAGGATCAGGACCAGAGAAAGAATGGGGACAAAAGCATCACATTTGCTGTCAAAAAAGGAAGGAAGGGAGAAAAAGGGTTTTAAAATAAGGCGCAGATGGAAAATATGGATATTCCGGTGAAGAAAACCAAGCAGAAAGGGACTGAACCTCTCCCAGAAAGGGCACTGAGACTAGTTAGGAGTGGAGAGCTGGAGCACCCCATTTTCCAGGGCACTGAGGGCTCAGAGGGGATGTGGTGGGGTCAGGAAGCTGAAATCTGTGCCCTCTGGAGGTTTGAGGGTATCTGTATCTCAGGCACCCCTGGATTAGGAGCTGGAGCAAATCCTGTGGCTGTGGGTGGATAAAGCACAAGCAAGGGCAGGAAGTTTGGGATGGAAGTGTGAGGGGAGCTCCTGTTCCCTCTCTGTGTTGTTCTGCCTCCAGCCCAGCTGGGCTGTGGTAACAGCTTCGTGCAGGAGCAATAACGAGGTGACACAGAGACAGATCCTTCTGGAGACAGGAAAAATTAGGAAACGACTCCTTCTCCTCTTAATTCTGCCCCTGGCTGCCAGATGGAACAGGGCTGTGCTCCCTCTGTGGTACTGAGAGGTGCCTGTGCTCCTGGGCTTTGTTGTACTCTCCGGGAATGAGCTGTGAGAATTGGAGAGCCTACAGGAAAGTTAAAGGGTTTTCCTGGAGTTTAGGGAGTTTAAAAATAGAAATAATTTGAGAGGAATAAATAAAAACAGCCAATCAACCCAACCAAAATTGGGCCAGAGCAGCAGTAGGAAGGCAGAGCTGGATGCAGGGTGTCTAGGGGGGGAATGTGCTGCATGGGAATGCGCTGCCTGGCTCTGCATCCTTTGGAGTTTGGCTTCTGTGAGGACTCCAGCCCAGTTTTGGGTGCTGTAGGGCTGAGTTTGTTTCCAAAAATAATTTCTTTTATTTCTTCTTTAATAATTCTTTTAATCCTTCCGAGCAGTCCTGGCCCAGGGATTGTTTCTCCCAGGCAACCAGGGACGGCCAAACCTTTGATGCTCACGAGCATCAAACTCCACTTCTTCCCTTTCCCCACTCCTGGTGTCTGTGGGACCTGGAGAAGGTGCTTCCATTGCTGCCTGTGGGCTGGTCCTGCGTGGCAGGGGGATGATTCAGGGATGCTCCACGATCCTGCCAGCCCTGGAGCTGCCCCTCTGGCAGCTGCTCCGTGTGCGGGGTTAATGAGCGCAATTAATAGGGAATGCTGTAATTGCAGACGTTTAGTGGGACGCTTTATGGTTATTGTTTCCATCTGCAGTTGTGCCCAAGGCTCGGGTGTCCCTTTATTAAAGGAAATAAAGCTGTAATCAGTCACTGTCTCATCCCAGTGCTGGCAGGAGACCTGCAGCGGCTCACGGTGGGCCGAGGGGTTTCTTGGCAGATCCTGTCGTTCATTCCCTCGCTCACCGCCCAGGTGGGGTGGCCTTTGGGGTCCCTGATGGATTTTGGAGCCAAGACCAATGGGAAATGTGCTGTAGGCAGGGCTGGCAGGGTGTGCACCCCAGTGTGGGCACCCCCAGCAAACAAAGCCTCAGCAGCCCTCTGGGAGCAGCTCTGCTCCCACGGGGACACGGCAGGGGAGCTCTCTTTCGAGGGAAATTAGTGCCCAGGCTGTTCAAGTGTAGTCGTCCTACGCTGTGTTAGGCGATAGGAAGATGAGTCTGAGGGTTTCATCTCTACTCTGGGTGACACCATTCATACAAGTTTATCTCCCTTATGGATTTGAAGCTTTTTTTTCAGATACATATCAAAGACCTTTCCTTGCTTCCAACGTGAATAATAGATGCTGGTGCAGCTTCTAATAAATCATCTCAGTTCCCTGTGCCACGGGGAGGGAGCAGGGCCGGTTTAAGGACAGACATCTGCATTTCAGGCCACAGAGACCGTGGCAAAACCACCTTCCACCCCCCTCTGGCGGGATCACTGGCTCAGTGCCTGAGTCAGGAGATGCCCAAGTGTGGTGGTTTTAATCTAGGCCTTCCCTGGTTACCAGTTTGTAGCCAAGGAAGGGGCAGTGTTCCCAGTATTCCATACGATTTTTACGTAAATTGAGGTATAAATAAGAGGGGAGAAGCGGCCTTCCTCCCTCTTCTCTTCCGCCGGAGTTGGGGAACAGTGGGTCCCTGCGTTGGTCTCGCTTATCTAAGGCTGAGGCTGCAGCATCCACTGACCTGCCACGTGGATCCTTGGAGAGTGCTGGCTGTGTCTGCCAATCCTGCTTTCTAAGGGACGTGGTGAGATTTGTTTTACTAGTTATTTTACTGGTTCTCGGGTTTGATTGTGCATATCTATTTGGTGTCCCTTTTTGTTTCCTTTTGTCCCTTTTTCCCCTTTCCCTATCCCTTCGGGGGGTGTTTGGATTCCTGTTTGCTGTGTACATAGCATCTTAACTGTAATATACATAGAATATATATTTTTATATATAACTAGCTTGATTTTTGGGTTCTTCAATTTGCATAGTTTTTTTTTCCTTTGCCCTGGGAAAAGTAGGAAGAGGGAAGAGAGGGGCTGCTACTGGAGGGTTGGGCATTTGGCAGGGAGCCAAGTCCGAACCATCATACCAAGGAAGCCTAATCCACACTTTCCTCTGTGTTTGCAGGTCCATCCTTCACCCTTGGGCTCCTCCTTGCAGGGGCTCCTCAGAACAGCACCCCTGGGAGCAGCTGACCCACCCCATCATCCAGAGCATGTCCATGCACGCCCCAATTTGACTTACACAGGGGGTTCTCCAAGGAAAAGCCAGCTGTGTATAAGGTGTGAGAGCATCCTCTTTAAAATCAATTATTTGTAGTTTACAGAGCGTGTTTTCCATCACCTGGTGTGCCGTAGCTGGTGCATCTGGCGATTTAAAGGATTCTTCCCTTTTTTTTTTATTTCACCTTGGCGTGTCTTTTATCAGAAATCATTTTGAAACTTTTTAATTTATGGGCTTTTATTGCAATACTCAATTCATCCTGAGTAGTCTATTATTAAGTGTTCTCGAGGCTCTCATTGTCCTTTATCGGAGGATTGTATCTCTGTGCAATTCATCTGTAGTCATTCTTCAGAGGCAAAATCTTTCATATTAGCTTTCTTTCATCACTCGATGACAACTCTTGAATACATCATTATTCAGCGGCGGGTTTGGGAAATTATAATCATTAGGCAATTTTTCATATAATCTGATTTTATAAACTGTTTCCTTTTATTATCTTTTGATGGAAAAACAGTAAATGCATCTGTCTGGTTTGATCCTCCCCGATAACAGTAATAGAAAAACTAAGTAAGGACATCTTATTGAGGGAGCAGCCAGGCTGCATGTCTCGTGTGCACAGATCCAAAGGTTATTTCGTGTGAGGTGGCACTTGCTGCTCCAGCTGGAGCCACACTCTGAGCACAAAGTCCCAGTGGCAACACCCCCACACCTCCTGCACCCCTCAATTGACTTTTGGGGTCATGCAATGGCATTTATACAGTTAAAAGGGGGAGGGGGAGGGGGAAGAGTTGGAAGGAGGAAAGAAGAATCCCACTGATGTTTGCAAGGTTTTTTGGGAATTAGTGTCTCCTTCCTCCTCCCCAGCCAGGTAAGGGAGATGCACCTTAACTATTGTTGGATCCCCAGCAGTGATGCTGCTTCCTTTTTAAGAAACTTGTGCTTTTGCTTTATAAATCTGGAAAATGAAATCCCCACATTTCTTTTCCTCTCTCCTCAGAGCCAAGGCTCCCTGTGGCTGGAAGAGGGGAGAATAAAGCAGATGTGCTGCTTCATCACTCCCCTGCTCCTGGACCGGGTGGGACCGGTGGAGTCACGAAGCCCGAGATCCACCACGATTTCAGACCTCGCTGCCTGATTTTGGGCCTTCTCCCAAGGGCTGGGAAAGGTCACCCAGAGCCAGACACGGCTCTGTCACCTGGAGAAAGGCACCTGCCTCTGGGATGAGCCTGCTCAAGGTAGGTTGGGGCTGGTGCTTCCCCGTGTGTGGCCTTTTCACCATCCTTTTTTAAAAATAACCCAAACTTGCACAGAATCGGGCAAGGGGGAGGAGAATGGCCGGCCACGTGGCCCTGGGCTTTGGCAGCCCCCTTTTCTGCCCATCCTGATGCTCAGGGAAACATCCAGAGGTCACTGATCCCATCCCTTTGCCCTCCTGTGGTTGTGTCTGCAGCACATCCCTCACTTCCATCTCCCAGAGCTGAGAGGCACCCGGTGTGACAGGGACCTCTGGAAAACGGGATGCGGATTCCCAGGTGGCTTTTTTGTTCTGTACTCCTCCCCAAAACCGAGGAGCTGTGTGGGCATTCCCAGTGCTGGAGCCCGGTGGAGGGAGGGAGGGAGGGAAGGAGGGAGGCTTGATGTCTTACTTAGCTCGGTCGTAACCAGCCTTCAGTGACATGAGCCAATAAAACATTGTTGATTCAAAGCTTAGTTCATGAAGCCTCTAATCCCGCGGCAGATAGCAAACAGATAACAGGGACACTCTAATTTTCTGTAGTTTATTCGAGAAGACAGAGGGAGATAATGCACCGCAGGGCAAATACACGTTATTGCTTTAAACACGAAAATAAATCCCCGCTCGTTTGGAAACGCTGAAGAGGTGTTTCCCCGCGCGGGACTTATCTGGGGGGCTCCTGGGTGTAATGGCTTTATTGGGCAGCTTCCCTGCCGGCAGAGGGACGGGAAGATGGAGATTGCCATCTCCTGGCACGCTGCGATGCTGCAGCAGCGCTGGTGGGAGCAGCGTCCTTGCAGGGCCGCAGCAGCAGCGACGTCCCACCCCTCCGTGCTCTGGGAGGCCTCAGGGTCCTTCTCCCGTGGTTTTTTTTTTTTTTTTATTTCCCAGACTGTCACACGTGGTCGTTCCGACCAGCTCCGGTCCTGGGGGGGGGGGGGGGCTGTGCAAGCAGCGGGTGGAGATGGCACCGTGCGGGGACACTGATTCCCTGAAAAGGAGCTTTGGGAAGCTCCCAGGGTGTGAGCATCGCCCAGGGCACAACGGGAGGAGGCTGCTCCTCCCTGGGACAGCAGATTTAGGGCCTGGGGCCGCTCCTGAGCTGCAGGATAAACGCTGTGCCCGTGGCCTGGATCGCTGGTGCTTTAGCGCCTGACACCATCCTTGGTCTCAAGGTGAGGGGTTTGGTGACTGTCCCTGTCCCTTGGAGGGGATGTCAGTGGGACCGAAGGGGACGAGCCGAGGCCCCAGCTGGGTGCTGGGCTGGAGCCCTGCAGCAGCAAAGCTGGGCTCTGGGGCTGGGTTTGGGTGCTGTTTGCACACCCGGGGGTTGTTCCAGCTCCTCTCTGCTGATGGACCGAACCAGGGCAAATATTTGCCATGTGGCACTCCTGTGTGTGTTGGCAAGGGCGCAGGTATAGCACCAGCTACATCCCCAGGGCTGGCACCTCTGGCTTCCTGCGGCTTCTGCCAGGATGTGCCAGAGGAGGGTGGTGCTGCTGTCACTGCTCGGGGTCCCCCAGGTGCCACCCTGCAGTCTCTGCTCCGGGGGGGTTGGTGGCAGGGAACAGCTGTAGGTGTTCGGAGCAGGGAACAGCCCTGCAGGCACCCTGGGGCGAGCTCTGTCCCCGATCCAGAGAAGGGTTTCCCGCCCCTCGATGGGGATATGGGATATGGGATGAGGCATTCCCGGTACCCGGCATCTCTGGGAAGCGGCACTAGAGGGAGCCGCAGGCGGCCCCTCCAGCCTGGCAGCCCGATCTGCCTCCTCTCAGCTTTTTTTCTCCCTCTTTTCCCACCTCAGGAGACTTTCCAGTGGATTCTGACACCGGCTCGCTGTGCCCTGACCTGCTCCGGAGCTGTGGGGAAGACACAACCTGCCTCACGTTGGTAACCAGCCCAAAGCCTCTCCCCCCCAAAAAAACCCACCCCAGCCCCGACCTCCTTTTCACCCGAGGAACTGGGTTTTGAGAACAATTTGCTTTCCTCCCCCCCTTATTTTAAATATTTGAAGCCTTGCCAAAAATGCACATGTGTGTGGGGGGTAGTGCTGACAATCCTTAAATGTTTCTAATTTTTGCCAAAGAAACCCCGGTGAACTTTATCTCCATTCCCGAATTTCATTTCCATTTACATTTCCAGAAATGATGGTTGATAAGATAAAGGCACCTCCTTCACCTCTCTGCTGGTCCCTTTCCCCTTAAATCCAGGAACACTGCAAAAAAGAAAAGAAGTTTAATGGAAATATCTGTACTTCAACAAATATTGACACCTAGGTGGGTTTTTTTGTTTGTTTGTTTGGTTGGTTTTTTTTTGTTTTTTTTTGTTTTTTTTTCCCAGAGGTTAAAGAAATAAACAACTTTTCCTGCTCATGCTCAAGACCAGGTTGGACGGGGCTTGGAGCATCCTGTGCTAGTGGAAGGTGTCCCTGCCCATGGCAGGGGGTTGCAATGAGTTGAACTTTAAGGTCCCTCCCAACCCAGACCAGTCTGGGATTCTGTGAGGATTTTTCCCTCGGAATTGCTGTGCTGTGGTGTCCAGCTGTTGTAAGTGGCTCCCTCAGGTGTGTGGCCACCTCCAGCCTGCTCTCTGTCCCCGAGGTTACCCGTCCCAAAGTACCAGCAGGGACAAAAGCAGCTGCTGTGGCTCTTTGGAGTCGTTTCCCATGGGAATTCCAGGTTCATACAATTCCTGCTTGGCTCTGGGACCAGGCTGTGGTTGTTTCCCTCTGACCTTGTCCCTGGGGTGGGGGGGCTGCAGTGTGTTTGCTGTTTTTCTCTGTGCAAGCTTCCTGCTGCCTCCTCCTTCACATGGATCCATCTGAACTTGCTGCTGCCTTTGCTTTTCCCTTGGAATGAAGGGGAAGGTGCTGTCGGCACAACCCACGAAAGCACCTCCGTGGCAGCAGGATTTTCGAAGCCCATGGGTTTGTTCTCTGTGTCCTGTTGTACCAAAGGGCATTTTAAAGGCATCTCGTGCTAGAAATCCCCCGATGGAGCAGCTCAACATCACCTGCAGCTCCTGAGGACCTCGGGCATCCCACAGCCAGGTGGGTGGAATTTGTACACCTGCACAGGGAGATGTTCTTCGCAGAGGGGAATTTGGGAACAATTTTTTCACAGAAAGGGTTGCCAGGCACTCAAAGGGGCTGCCCAGGGAGGTTTGGAGTGCCCAGCCCTGGAGGTGCCCAAGGAAGACCTGGCCGTGGCACTCAGTGCTCTGGGCTGGGGGACAGGGTGGGCATTGGGCAGACCTGGATCCCAGAGGCCTTTTCCAACCTGAAGGATTCCATGAAAGCAAACCCCGTGCCAGTCACCCCCCCTACCCCCCCACCCCGTGTCAGGGCTGGGTTTCCACCCAGACACCTCTTACAGCAGCACTTCTGGCACAACCGGTTCCCCCCCAGTGTGAGGAGATTGGTATCAAGCTTGAAGTTCACGCTGTATTGACAGAGATTTTGTCAACAAAAAGGTGTTGAAGGACGGGGTATTTGTGGAAGAAGTCACAAAGAGGTGAAAGATATCCCCTTCAGGGGTCCCTTTCCTGCCCAACAGGCCTCTGCTTGCCGGTATTTTCCAGGAGAAGCCGGAGGTGTGGATGTGGCTCCACGTCCTTGCCCAGCCCAACTTTGCCAACATCCATCCCAGAAGTGACAGTGGTGATGGTGAGAAGCGACAGGGTAGAAACCAGAGCCCTCACAGAACTCATCTGTCCTGGAAAACAGGCTTTGAGCCTTTGCCTGACTGATTTTTGGGACTCAGGCATCCTCTGTAGGATGGGGGCTGAGCCCGCTCTGGATGGAGCAATAAGCAGTTCTGGGGCCTTTTCCCATGTCCTTGTGGCTGCTCAGGGGAGTCCCTGCCTTGGGGCAGGGGCACTGATCTGTGTCCCAGCGGTAGGAAATGAATATTTTTGAGGCTGCTGTTGGTTTCTCTGTCTGGCAGTGGATGGCAGAGTGGAAGTGTGGGCACTGAGCAACGGGGGTTAAAATGATGGAGGGATGGATGGATGGATGTGCCCTGCCACTATCATTCCCTTGGGAAGCTGGAAGAGCTGCTCAGGCTCCCAGGGGAGAGGGGAAGGAACCCCACAGTGTGTCAACTACTGGGCTTTCAGAGGGAACTGAATCACCTTCAGGTTTGTGAGAGGCTCCATTAACTCCAGGGTGAGGAGTTTCCAGGAGCAGAGCAGATCCAGCCAGAGGAGTGTGGAGAGCTGGGTCCGTGCCTGCTCTGTTTGCTCATTGCTCAAGGACTCTGGAGAAGGAAATTAATTTTAAGTGTTATTTTTCAGACATCTGCAACAGAGGAAAACAGGGCATTGTGTCTCCTCTTGAGATAATGATCAGCACAGGGGAGAAGAAGCTGGAGCCGGGCTGTTCTCACATTCATCTCCACACTGGGATCAGGTAACCTGGCACAAATGTTGTTTTAAGACTTTTTTTTTGTCTCTCACGGTCCTGATTGGGGTGGGTGGAGGTTTTTGCCTTCAGTGGCCCCTGGGCTGGCTGGACATGGATGGTTTCCTCATTCCCACAGTTTCCCAGGACACAGGTGTGAATACAAGGCCACCTTAGCCCAAGTAACACTTAAGTTTCTTTTTTTTTTTTCCTCCACAAGCCCCCCATTTCCTTATTCCCCTTCCCCAAACCTCTCTGGTTTCCTGCAGACCCTCTGGGAGTGTGGGGGAGGATGGACATGGCCCCACAGAGCAGCACAGGAGCATCCCCTCTTCCCACAGCCCCTTCCTCGGGCAGGCTGAGCCCCACCATCACCCACCAGGATGGTTCTGGACCTCCTGCCGGGCTCCCCTGCCTCCCAGCCCATCCTGCACCACTTAACCCAGCGTGTCCCCTCTCTGGGCTGGTTTGTGTCCTGCAGCAGCCAGACCAGAGCCTCGTCTTGTCTAATCAGGGTCAGGCCAGCAAACACCACAAACCCCCTAAAACCCCCCAAAATCCCCGCAGCTCTGGCAGCCCAGGGGAGCTCGGGGCGTGCTCCATGATGTTTGAATTTTCCCAGGGATGCACGGCAACTGGATGGGATCCCGACGTGCCGAATGCAACCGGCCCCCTAATTGCATTGTTTCCGCTCATCTCCCACGAAATTATTTATGTGTGCAACAAGCCCGTTTGGCCTCAATAGTCTTTAAAAACTTTATATGAGTTTTCCATGTGCTTGTTTGCTAAAAAGAGCCCCGGCCCCGGCAGGTTTGGGTTATTTTTACCCCCCAATTAGCTGTGTTTTCCCTCGCTCCCCAGCCTGTATTTTTACTCTCTCCCTCTCCCCGGTGGTGCCAGCGGCGGGACGGGGAAGGGGTGGCTGGAGAGGGGCCAGCTTTGGCCTCACATCATTTCTCCCCCGGCCTCTGAAAAAACCAGATTCTGTTTGTCATTTGCTCTGCTCTCCCGGCGCTGTGTCATGGCCCTGGGATTGCTGATGGATTTCCAGCTCCGCTCACGGAGCGGGGCACGAGGTTTTCATAAGCGCATTAATCTTGAAAGAAAATCTGTCAGGAGCAAACAATGCCCCCATGAATGATGCTGTAAAGACACATACTAACTCTAAACATCCATTTACCCGGGAATATTAACTTAGAGGGGAGCTCCATTTCCTCTTACTCCTTTTTAATGGGTACCTGATACCCAAAGTACTTCCACATTGGGAAATTCGCTCGAAGATGTGAAATTGCCCGAGATGAGCCCCTCAACAGAAGCTTTTCCACTGGAACAGAAGAGGGGGAGACTGTCAAGGCTGGGGTCTGCTCCCATTTTGGGGTCCTTGCGCCCCCCTGGCAGTGTGAGGATGGCTGTGGGTACCACAGACCTGCTCCTGAGGAGGGGAGCACGGCCTCAGCCCGAGTGTCTCCTGCCTGGAAGTTATTTTTCATGCTCCCATGTCGGTGGGTTTAGGTACCCCCCCTGCCCCAACACACACACACGCTCCTCTTTGGGAAGGGAGCAGCCTGTGTGGCAGGAATAAAACATCTGAGGTTGCTTTAAATGTCCCTTGGAGCCAGGCCAGCAGCGCAGGCAAGGAAAAGCTGGTAGCTTGTTTTAATTTAATGGTGTTGAAGTGTTCTACTGCAATTAAGCATCTGAAAATTAAACAGAAACAGTCATTAAGTCTGGTGATACAAACCCACCAGACCAGAGAATATAAATTATTTCAAATGGTAAATGCCAAAGCCGTGTTTATGGTAGGGATGTTTCCCCTTATTAGCCCTTATCTGTTGTTTTAAATAAGAGGAACTTAATCCCCTGGGAAATTAATCACTGCAGATGCTGGATCTTGTTGCAGGTCACTCCTTCAGCTGGCAGGAAGGTTTGGGAGAGGGAAAATAAACCCCCGGTGGAAGTGGCCAAGGTGATGTCCGTGCCTCTGGAGGGATTCCTGCTCCCGTGCTCTCCCAGTCCCTCCATGCCAGGGAATCCCATCTTCTCCCAGCCTGAGCTGCAGACTGAGGTTGTTGAGCTGTCAGGGTTATTCCCTGGTGATGCTGCTCCCTGGAGGAGCAAAGCTGGGAAGGCAGAGGTGGCAGAGGACATGGGGGTGCTGAAAATCACCCACCTCCTGCGGTGGAAATGACCACTGAGAGGGGAAGGATGGGGCAGGGTCCCCAAAGCCACCTGAGCTGCTGCCTGGGCATAGCTGGGGTGTTTATCAGGATAATTCTGGGAAATCAGGGCTCTGCCTCTGTCTGCAGCCAGATAACCCTGACAGACAACCTGGATCCATAAAACTTCCAGCCTGGGCCGTTCCTGCAGTCTCCTTTTACAAGCCTGGCCTCGCTGTGCCGTGACCATCGGCCAAGCCCGGATCAGGTGAGCACAGAAACGCTTGTTTAAATTCCTCATCTTTCACCAGGAGCTGGACTTAAGCCCGGCTTTTAAAGTTAAGCCTGTGTTTTAAGTGCATTCCTGAGCAGGGGCTCTGGGATCTGCTGACACGAGCAGCGAGCTTCAGCGGGATTTTCCCTGCCCGAAATGGAGTCCAGATCTCCCGAAATAAACACCCCCGTCCCTGTAGATGGGGGGACCACATGGAGCCTCGGGAATGCTCGTTCCCAGAAGAGGATCCGGCTTTATTCACATGCCTGCACATCATGTGTGTTAAATTCTCCTGACATCTCCCACAATTCCAGCAAGCAAATGGGAACCAGAATAAGATCCCGGTGCCCTGAGAGCTGAATGAGTGGCAGGAGCATTGTTTGCCAGCAGCCTTTCCAAATGGAGCTTCCACGTGCCTCCCGTCAGGACAAGACGTGAAATTTCATTCCCATTTTATCCCAATTACTGGCCCAGCCGTGCACCAGGACTCGTGGCATCGCTGGCTTCTGATAACACACAATAACTCCTGTAATCTCTTCCCCTGCAGGGGCAGTGCTGTGCTGACAGCGGGGAATTCCAGCAGGGAGCAGCATTCCCAGTCCCCATCCCGGGTGTTCCCATCCCCAAGGCTTGCTGCTCTCCCAGGTAAGCAGCAGAAGCGTTCCCCTGATCTGCACTGTTCCAGGCCTTACTGAAAATCCCTTGGAGCTGATCCCATGGATGTGGCTTCCACAGAGAGAAGGAGCCCCCAGATCCACGCGGGCTCCCTGGGAGATGCCTGTCTTCCCACACGATGGAATCTCCCACCCCATCCACCCCCAGAGCTGCAGGTCAGTGCCATGAATGTATTTCCTTACAGGAGCAGAGTGCTGGGCCTGTTTTCTGGGAGATACTCAAAAAGAAACAGGCTGGAGGGTATTGTTCCCTTTTTCAAAGCAAACTAACAGAGCACTTCCCACCAAACCTGGGCCAGAAAGATCAAAAAACCACTTTGTTTTTTTCCCTGAAATGAAAATGAAGCTTTCCCAGCCATGAAAAAAAACAATCTGAAAAGCAAATGCTTTTGCATCTCAACACATTTTTACTCAACCCCACACTCCTGAAAAAAAAAAAAAAAAAAGAAAAAAAAAGGATCCATTTTGCTCAAAGGACTTTTTTTGTGTCCTGGGGAAAGACTTTGGTGAAAGCAACTTATAGGGACGTAAATAACTATTGTCTGTTTTGTTTTCATTGTCTCCTGTCAGTCCTGCAGATTGAGGGAGGCAGAGCAGTGAAGAGAAGGCATCTTTTTGGCTCCTCTCATCCTGAGTTTTAAGGGCCTTGTGTGAGCTGCCAGCACGTGCAGGCAGGAATGGGAAGCGAGGGGAGCATCACTGGAGCGGTGCCTGGAGAAGGGAATCAGGGCTGAAGGAGCAGGGTAGAGTGGACAAGGCAGCTCTTCACAGCTTTCCCTGCTGTAAATCCCATTTTATATCCCCCGTGTCCCACACGGGGAGAAGCAAACAGAGTTTTGTGATGATCATTCGCAGCCTTTATGGTGGTTACGACGTTCTCTGCTGCTCCCCTCGCCCTGGCCCTGCTGCCTCCACGCCTTCTCACACTGATACAAGTTTCTGCTGGTAAATGGTCCCTGAAAAGAGTTTACCTGCCACTAAATGGCTCCGAACCCCGTGAAATGCTTGGGAGCCGCTCCGTGCAGCTCTCTGGGCTGGCTGGAACGACCTGCTGAGCACATCCCCCAGCTGAGGGCTCTGAAGTGTGGCACCGGCCGTGCAGATGCTCGGCACTGCAACGTTCAGGGCTGAATTCGGCACTGTGAATCCACCAGCAGAACATTTAACCCGCTGCATCCCTCGCCACCGTCCATGCCCAACCAGACATGGAGCAAACCTGCTGGGGAAGGTCTGCTCGGTGTCAGGTGTGTCTTGGCTGCTTAGGGGGCCCAAATGAAGGGGGGGAAGCAGCGTTGCCCCCCAGAATCGGTGTTTGCATCAGCCACGGGCTCCTGGCTCGGGTGAGGCCTCGGCAACAGGTTGATGGAGCTGAACAGCGGAGCAGGTTGTTTCTCTGTGAGGTAATGGGTTATTTATTTATCCTGCCTTTCAGGTCACCCTGATGCACATTCCCTCCTTTCCCCCCTCACAGTCCTTCCACAGGACTCGCTGGGGATGAGAAGATCCCACACAAATCCAACAGAGGGCCGTCCTCAGGGGCAGGGGGTGATGTGCTGGATGGATCCAGGCCACGGGGCCTGGCTGACGTAAGTGTGAGCAAACGTACCCAAATCTCACCCGAAATATTTTCCAGGAGGAGGAGGAGGAGGAGGGTCCCTGCTCTTCCCCGGGAGCCACCTGCGTGCAGCCGCTCTCTGGACACCCCGTGCCAAGCCCAACAAGCCTCCCGGTGCTGTTCCAGCCTGCACGATGTGTTTTTCCACCAGCACGACTCAGCATCCCGTCCTCTGCCAAGCCTGCGGCCTTCCCGCTCGGTTGTGGCCAGGAGAAATCCATTTCAGTAGGAAAACAAAGGGAATAGGTTTAGCAGCCCTCCAGCCCCGCTGCCGGGCGAGCACGTGCGGCGTTTGTTTGCAAAGCTGGGCAGGGGTTAATAAGCTGAGCCCGCAAAGATTTACACCTAGGCCGGGGTTTCCATGTGGGCTTAACGTTAAGCAGGACCTTAATCTAAAGGAAAATATTTGGAGGGAGTTTTGTTTCTCTTTCAGAGGGCTGTAGGACCCGTGAAATACTCACCGGGGAGAGGGGTCACTGTCTGTCACGCTGGACTCCACGGTCTCAGGGGGCTTTTCCAACCTAAATGATTCCATAATTCTGTGACCCCTGGTGGTGCTGAGGGCAGCTGGACAGGGAGGAGACCAGGACTCGTATCTGAGAAAGGTGCTGCTTGTTCCTCGCAGCACCACCAGAGTCAGGAGGGCTGTGTGTTCTCAGCTGGGCAGGAGAAGGGGTGTGATGGTTGGGATGAGTGTTTGCAGGAGAGGGGTGGCTGTTCCCGCAGGGAACGCCATGCAGGACACACCTGCAGCGTGGGACAGGCGGGGGGCACAGCAAGGACCCCAAAGGCAGGGGCTGAGCGGTGGTTTTGCCACGGGCAGTGACTGTTGGGTGCGGGATCGTGGCTTCCAGGGCGGTTTGAGTCCGAGCCCTGCCGAATCCAGGGGCTGCTCCTGCCGGACGGTCCCTCGCACGCGGCTCGCAGATGTCGGTGAGCGGGATCGAGCCTTTACAAGGAACAGCCCTCGGCTGTCCCCCTCCCTCCAGCCCCCTCAGCCTGGGCACACAGTCCCTGTTTCCAGCCCTCTGCCTGCCCTTAACGCTGACACTGTTTCAGATTCTTCCCCAAACACTTGTGTATTTTTTTTAGATTTCAGCACCTGGAGAGGAAAGAGGATGGTGTGTGACTGGGCATCTCCAGAGCTGGGCTGAGCTAAACACCCTCCCACTCCCTGCGTGCTGCTCGGGGCACGACGTGAGATTTCGAATCCACGCAGAGCGACTTCCAGGTGATCTCAAACCGTTCCGAGGCAGAAAACCAGGACAAAAAGGAAAGGCAGGACACATCGGTGCAATTTATTTCATTTCAAACGCCCTGAGCTGCCCTCAGATCAGCAATGCTTCACGCTAGGATTTTTTACGTTAATGATCCACGATCCCACTCTCATTTTCACTTTATGAATCTGTGATCAAAAAACCGTAGTGTTTAGGGGAAAAAAAAGCCACCAAACCGAAAAAATGTGGGCGAGTTTGGTGTGTTTTTTTCCCCTGTGTGGATTTGAGGAGCCTTCTGGCAGGGGTGTATTTTACAGAGCGAAATTGCTTTTGACAAACAAAACTGAATTAGTATTAATTACATCAACCTATGGCCTTTACCAGCCCGAAAGAGATAATTAACCAAAATGTCTCAGAAGGAGCTTTGGAGAAGGATTTTGTTTTGTTTTAGCTCTCAAACCCTCTTCCTCAGCAAACAGAAAGCCTTTTTTGGGGCACGGCAGCAGGGTCATCCAACTCCCTGCATTTAGCCCGTGCCAGAAGGCTGGGGGGAAAAAAATATTGTCGGAATTAATTTCGTGTTCCCTCTGTCACACAAAGCACAGGCTCAGGCACTGAGATAATATTGCACTTGCTGGACGGTTTTCAGTGTATCTGATCCCACAGCAACAGGGTTTTCCAATTTGGATTGATCCTGACAGAAAACAAGCTCCATAAACTCCTCTAAGAGCCACAGCATTCCTGAATCAGTAATGAATTATTGTCAATAATATTATGGTCTAGTATGGTAGTATTAGTTAATAATACAACAGAGTCATATAATGACATAACAATGTAATATACAATGGTGTTACTATATAACAGTATTATCTATTAAAACGTAACAGTATTATAATATTATACCATAAATAATGGAGAATAAATGCTGGTGAAACACGCAGGAACCCCTACCTTTAACTATACTAATCACCAGCTGCTGCAGTAGAGGCATATCCTTGATATTTCTATCAACTCTCCCTGATATTTCTCCTTTTTAAGTAAAAA
>NW_020956163.1:120909-123745 GCF_003031625.1 Empidonax traillii | reverse complement strand
ACACGAGGCATAAAAACGCACACAAACGCCCTGCAGCTTTGGAAAAAAAAAAAAAAAGGGTAAAATAAGTGGTTTTTAAATGTTTTTTCAGGCTGGACGGTGCTCACGGAGCTCGCGCTGAAGAGGATCGTGAGAGGAGCGGGGAAGGAGGAGGTGGAGAAGGTAAAGCAGAGCCGGAGTGAATGGAAACAATCTCGGGGAAGGGCGGGGGGGCTCGGCCGGAGGGAGCAGGGTTGGGGGGCCCGGGTAGCCCCCGGCGCTGCCGCTGGAGCTCCGCAGGGCGCTGAGCACCCCGGGGAGCATTTGCAGAGTGTTATTAATAGGCATCCCCCCAGTCCACCTCTCACCTGAGCCGGCTGCCCCCCACCCGCTCTGCTTCCCCTTTTCCTTTTTCTTTTCCTTTTCCTCTCTTTCTTTTCCCTTTCCTTTTAATTTCTTCTATTTTTCCTTTATTTTTGCCCTTGTTCTTTTTCCTTCTCTTAATTTTTTATTTTCATAGTTATTTATTTTTTCTTTTATCTTCCTTTTCTTTTTGCCTATCCCCCCTTTATTTTCCCTAATCTTCTACCTCTCTTCCCTTCTTTCCCCCCCTCCTTTTTCTTTTTCATCTCATTTTCCTCCTCCTTCTACTTTTTTCCCTTCGTTTTCTTTTCGTTGTTCTTTTCCTTCTTTGTTTCCTTCCCGTTTTCCTCTCCTACCTTTCCATCCCCGCTATGTCCAGGGCCACATTCCCGCAGAGGATGGATCTTGACCATCCCATCCCCTCGTCCTGTCCGGCCGCTCCCGGCAGAGCCGCGGGGGGATGCGGGGAGCAGGTGGAGGGGCTGCCCCGGGGGGAATCGCTTTCCGGGGGGATTTTGTTCTTGGAAAAGCCTCTCCCAGCACCCCATCCCCAGGGAGCAGCGGTGCGGGGCTGGCTGCGATCACAGGAGTGCGTGGGGTCCCGCCGCCCCGTGGGAGCCTGGGCTCCTCCGAGCGCAGTTCCCGAGGGAAAAGGCTCCTCCGAGGGTGGGAAGAGACCCCCACGCTCCAGGAAAAAACCGTTTCGTGAGATCATCGGGACAGGGAGAACCACACCTGCCTTTCCCGGCCGCCGTTCGATCGCCGGCTCCCCGCGGGCTGCGGCGGCCTCTCCGCCGGGCTGAGAACGGCGAACTCATCGCACGGACCCCCCCACGGGGGCTGCAGCCGGGTGAGTGCCCGGGGTGTGAGGGAATCACGGGACTCCCACCCCCCTGCCATGTTCAGCTCCTGTTTAATCGATCCGTTCCCTTTTCCCGGCGCTTTTTTCCAGCGCTCAGGCGGCACCGTCTGCCGCGACCCCCGCGTGGGTTCAAGCCCCCGTCTCGGGGGGGTGGGAGGCAGAGAAGGGGGCGTCCGAGCGGGTACCCCCTGAGGGCTTCCCCCCGTGCCCGCCCGCGCGTGGATACCGTTTGCGTGGATGCCCGCGCTGGCGGGGGTGAGCCCGTGCCCGGGGTGGTGGGCGCTGCCGACCCCTCTTTAAAACCCACTGCGGAGCGGCCTTTCCAGACCCCTGCCCCCGCCGGGCACCCCCCTCGCCCCCCACCCTTTCAGTCGTTTGCGGGGAAACACTCACGATCTTCCCACCGACCTCTCCTTGGGGAGGGGACGAAAATCCACCGGAATGTCCCGAGCACTCGCCCCATCCACCAAGCTGCTCTCGGGTGTTATTTTTTTTGGGGGGGGGAAAGGCGGATTTCACTGCTGGGTGGGCGGCAGTTTGTCAGCTGGGAAGCCCCCCCCGGGCGGGGCTCCGTGGGCTCCCTCGCCCCCCAAAGCACGACCCTGCCCTGGCGGAGCCTCCCGCGCTGCCTCCGCCCGTGGGTCCCTTCGGGGCTGGAGGCGGGGCAGGTGCGTGTCCCCGTCCCGCGTGGGAACAGCGCGGGGAGGGAGCCGTTGGGGACCCTCACGCTTTAAGGGCGGGGGGCGTTGAGACCCCCACGGTGGATCCCGCTCCGCCTTCCCGCAGCTCGGGGGGTGTGCGGGGCGATGCGCGGGGGGGTCCCACGGGGGTGGCGGGGCTCGGGCCCCGAGGGGGCGGGCAGAGGGTACCGGCCCCCCCGTCCCTGCTCGCCGCGGCCATTTAGGAGCGGGCGGGAGCCAATGGGCGGCGGCGCCGCCGCCGTGACGGCCGGGATTGACGTGATTCCCACGTCAAATTGATCCCGAGGAGCGGCGGGGGCTCCCCGCGAGCGGGGAACCGGCCCGGCGCCGCCAGGACCCCCCGGCCGCCGGCTCCCCGCAGCCCCCGCCGCCCCCCGGGCTCTCTATGCTGGGGCAGGCGCTGCCCCCTCCCCGGGCCGAGCGGCGCGACCCCCGCGCCGGGCGATGGGTGAGTGCGGGCGGCTCCGGGACTGCTCCGGGATGGCTCCGCCGGGTTCTGAGCAGAGCCGGGGGAAGGCACGGGGCAGGGGGGAGGCGGCGGGAGGGGGTCCGGCCCGGAGGGTCCCGACCCGCAGCGCCGGGGCCGGCACGACGTGCCCGGCCGGGAGGGCTCCGTATCCCCCGTTCTCCCCGCTCCTCCCTTCGCTTTCGCTCTGCTCTCTACTTGCTGCTCTTTCTCCCGTTCTCGCTCTTTTCGCCTTTTTGTTCTTGTTCCACTCTCCTTTTTTTTCTGTCCTTTTTTTTCCTCCTCGTTTCTCATTTTTCTTTTTCTCTCATGTTTCCCCGTGTCTTCTTCCCTCTCCTTTTTTACTATCTCTTTGACTTTGTTTTTTCTGTCTCTATTTCTCCTTTTTCCTCTCTGTTCACTCCTGCCCTTTCTCCTTTGCTCTCTGCTCTTTTTTTTCCTTCTCTTTTCCTTCTCTTTTTTTTT
>NW_020956163.1:106458-117780 GCF_003031625.1 Empidonax traillii | reverse complement strand
ATTTCGCCCTTTCAGCCCCAAACCTGCTCGGGCCGGGCCCAGGAGGTTCGAGGGCTGACGCTTTGCTCCCCAGGGGCTCTGGCTGGCACGGAGGGGGCTGCCTACCCCCCAAAAATGGAAGAGTGGCCCAGCGTGAACAGGACGGGCTTCCCCGCCCCGGGCCAGGCGGTCAACGGGCTCGACAAGGCGACCATGGAGGGGGACATCAAATACCCGCAGGTGACTGCTGGGGGGGCAGCGGGGGATCGGGGGGGACAGGGAGAGGGGCAGGAGGGGACGGGGGGGAGGACGGGATGGGCATTAGTGGGGCTTGAAGAGGGGCAGGGAAGAATAAGGCAGGGGGACAGGGAGGGGACAGGGAAGGGGCAGATTTCCCTCTGCTCCCGTTTCCCCTCTGCCCGACCCCCACCTCCCCGAGGGGGACCCCGGCCCCTAGAGCCGGGCGGGCCGTTCTGAGCCCCCTCACTCTCTCCCCTCTCTTTGTGCCTGTCCCCAGCCCGGCCCGGGGCTCTCCTCGATGGGCACCTTCCTGCCGGCCTGTGCCTACCCCCCCTCCACCCAGCCCGGCGTCTACGGCGGCTCCCCCGGCGGCTACATCGCCCCGGGCCCCCCCTGGCAGCCGCAGGGGACCCCCCTGGCCCACCACGGCCACGGCGTGACCGTCCACGGCGGAGACCTGGCCACGGCCATGGCGTTCAAGCAGCCCGGGAGGGAAGGTGAGCGTGGGGACAGCGCGGGGGGACAGCGGGGGGAGCTGCCGACCCGGCCGGGGTGGGGGGCTCGGTAAGCGGGTGAGGGGCTGGGGAGGGTCCCCCCACCTGAGTCCCCCCCGGTGTTCCCCGTCCAGCTCCTCCAGCCTGAGCCAGCACGTCCCGATTATAAACTGGAAATTGTTTTTCCTCCCCGTTCGCACTCGCTGGGAACAGCCGGGGAAGCCTTTTCCCGACATCCCCCCCTGCCCCGAATTAACAGGTCGGGAGCCTTATAATGATACAGAAAGGCAGAAGTCTGGACTGGGAATTCTGAATTCCGAGTAATTAGCTATTAATGATTAAGTGGCAGCAATTATTTAACGATTTTTATAAGTAACTATTATTTTATTTAATTTGTTACCCCAAGGAATAATTAATGATTTATCTCCGAACGCTCCCCCAAGAATCCCATGGGAGCAATTCGAGGCTGTTAAATGGGGCGGTTGTTTTGTCTCCTGTTAATTATTTCTTCTCATTTATGGAGCTCTATTTCCTCGATGGGCGGATTCGTTTTTAATATCCCAATTTTTCCGCCCATCGATATTTTTGGCCTTTTCCGGCAGTATTAGAATTTCTATTATTTTAATTAATTTGTTATTAATTCCCCAGTTATTAGTCCATGCTTTTCTGGGGTTTTAATATTTTATTTGTTTGGTTTGGTTTTTTTATCCTTTACCACTTCTATCTGTTGCGAGTAATCCAGGGATGAGAACAGATAATTTAAATCGATTATTTAAAGAGGGGGTGGAAAGAAGGAGAAACAGAAAGCGAGAAAGCAAGGGGAAGGAAGGAAAACGAATGAAAGAAAATGAGGGGGGGGAAAAAGGAAATAAAAGAAGGATATAGAACAACTAAAGGCAGAAATCCGACCTGTGCATACTTAGTGTATTTGTGAGGTATTTTAAGTGACTTGTAGCCTGAATTTTCTGATTTGCTGATTTTTAAGCGGTTGTGCCCAAAGGCTCACAGACTTTTCTAAATGTTTGTGGGGTTTTGTTTTGCATGTTATTTTGTTGTTGTTGTTTGGTTGTGGTGGTTTTGTTGTGGGTGGGTTGTTTTTTTTTTTTTGGCTTGTGTTTTTTAAATTTATTTTTCTCTTTTAAAGCTTTTTTTTTAATATTTTTTTTCAATTATTTATTTCGAATCGGTTTTCTGGTTCTGCGACTTATCTGGGACATCCCAAATATTGGATTATCTGGCAAGAAGCCTCCCCCAGCCCTGCCGTGAGCAGGGGACTGGAGGAGAAAGGGTGGTGGCCCAGTGGGATGGGCTGGGGGGCGTTCCTGGCCCCCGGTACCTGCAGCGAGTGCAGAGAGCGGGGAAAGGGTGGAAGGAAGGAGTGAAAGACCGACAGGCAAACTCAGCCAGGCAATTTCACCCTCGAATTTCAGATCTTTTCCAAATTCACAGATTTTCACTCCCCCTGCCTCTCCCAGTGCCCCCGGCAGGCCCGGGATAAATATCCCCCTCTCCGAGGGCAGCGGGTGGATGGTGCGAGGGGGGGATTCCCGTGGCCTGGGCCAGCCTTGGGCGGAGCTGGGGCTGGGATGGAGCTCAGCAGGAGTTTCGCTGCCACTGGAATGGTGTGACGGTCCCGTCCCCTTCCTCTCCCCGGCACAGTCCTCTCCCAGGGCACTCCAGCTTTAAGGAAGTGCGTGGGATGTGTTCTGTGTGTGGCTGGGACTGGTGTGGGTCCCCTCCCCAGGTAAATCGCTCTCACTATGCCCTCACCATGGTCCCTGTCACTGGGGGGGCACATTCCCCTTTTCCCTCTCTGTTTCCCCTGGGTTTGAGGAGCCTGGCAGCCCCTTTCCAAAGGGGCTGGATGAGGAGCCCTGTGGGGCAGAACTGCTCTTGGGGGGCTCTTACAGGAGGGTCTGCATGCTCGCAGGCCATCAGTCCCCTGCCTTGTTGCCTGGTTTTTCCCTCTCCACCTTTCTTGCAGTCGTGGACAGAAAACCCACCAGCCCCGTGGGGAAACCTCCAGACCCTCTAAATGCCATCCATGGACTGTCTATCCCAACCTCCTCGTCCTAGAGCCCCAGAGGAGCCGCGAGGGACAGGGACTCTTGGAATAAGCACCTGCAAACTGTAACTGAAGCCCCAAGTGCCATCGAACTGTACCCACAGTGCCACTGCCACTGCAGGGACAAGGAGACAGCCTGGGCGGTGAGAGGTGACATTTCTCCCACGGCAAATCCTGGCCAGGACATTCCCAGAGGGACACTTCACCTCCTTTGGATTGGAAAGGGTGACAGAAGAGACTCAGTCTTCCTTCTTTATTTTGTATTTTTTTTTTTTACCCCTTGCTTTCAGTTGTTGTTTCTCGTTCCCCGTGTCCCCGAAGACTGCTGGATGCAGTGAGTGCCTCTGTCCCCAGCCACTGCTGGGAGCATCCCTGGCTCTGTCCCAGCCCGAGGGAGCAATTCCTGCCTTTCCCACGCCGGAGCATCCGTGCCGGAGCCCCTTCTCCATCCACCTTCCAGTGCCTCTGCCCCAGAATAGGAACGGACAAATGTGCCACGATGTTTCATGATATATTTTTCTAATAACAAACCTTAATAAAAAGTGACAGCTGTGGGCACACGCTGCTGACCTCCCTCCCTCCTTCCCTCCCTCCCCCGGGGTCTGGTGGAGCACCATCCCTTCTCCCGGGGCCTCCCAGCCTCAGGCAGCACCTGTGAGTGGCAGGACCCTGTGGGATCTCGGGTGCCCTCGGAATCGCCCTGTGCCAGGCGTGGATTTGTGCCCCCAACCCAATGTGAGTGGCAGCTCTGCACCCCATGCTGCATCCTGGGGTTCTCCCGCATCCAGGGGGTCCGTGGCCTCGCTGTGTGACTCCTGGAGGGGCTACAGGGCAGTCCTGGCCACCTCCCACCCACCTCACCCGGTGCCGGGGGGCTGGTGGGGGCTGCCCACCCGCCAGGGCTTGTCGCCCCTGTCACCCCCTCATGCCCAGCCGGCTGGGGCGGTTCAGGATGGGCTCCACGGGCTCTTGCATTCCCTGGCTCCACCAGCCGCTGCCACTGGCGGCGGTCCCTTCATTGTCTGCAGAAGGGGAAGGTCCTCCAGCGGGGCAGGGAGGAAATATCCTGGCAGGAGAATACACGCCTGGCTTTCTGCGGAGAGGGTGTCTCTGGGGGAGGGAGGGCGGGAGGGAGGGGGATGCCAAACGCATCCCACCGCAGGAAACTGGTTTGTCTTCATCCTCGGAGTGGCAAGAGTCAGTTTTGCCTCCGCTGCTGCAAAGAGCAGAGGGCTGTGCATCCCCCGGCAAAGCTCGGGAGGGGAAAGGAGGGAATTTTAAGTAGGTGAGAGGATTGTCCCAGGGCAAGATCTGCTGCCAAACTGTCACTGGCTGGATTCTAAAGGATGTGAGGATGGAGGAGCCACCTGAAACAGATGCTTGGTTAGTCCCCTGCCAGGTTTATCCTTTCAAAGCTCCATTCCAGTGCGTGCTAGAGCAGCTTTGGAACAATGATGGGCAGCAACACCCTTAAAGCATCGGTGTTTGCTGTGTGCTGGGTTCTCAGCACCCCACTGTGACTGCTCATTCCCCATCCCAGGTAGGATAGGCAGCGCTCCTGCACCCTGTGGAGATGGGACAGGGATGGGCAGGGCAGGAGTGCTGGATTTGGGCAGGGACACAGTGCAGGGTCCAGTCCTTTCCATCAGTGTCCTGCTGGGATTGTGAGTTATTCCCTGAGTTATTCCCTGAGTTATTCCCTGAGTTATTCCCTGAGTTATTCCCTGAGCTATTCCCTTCCAAGGCCCTGATGGATGTCCCTGCCAAAACCTGGGACAACAGCTGGATGCCGAGCACCCCCCCCAGCCCCAAGGCAGAGGTGTCCCTTTGGAGGCTCTGGCTGGGCAGGGGCAGCTGCAGGAGCACTGCCCGAGGGCAAGGGCCGTGTCCCAAACCCCGGGGCCTGGGCCTGCAGCCCCAGCCGTGTGCTGTCAGGTGGAATTTGCCACCAGAGGGAGACCCCCTTGTTCCAGAACAGCCTCCCGCTGCAGCCGGTGGGGAAGCCTCACCTTCCCAGCGGGAACAGGTGGACACACGGAGCGTATTCCCGGCTGCAACCTGTTCCACTGCAGGTACTGAGGGGGCCACGAGAACAGGGTGGCTTTTGTCCACTCAGGATTCTGGTTCCTGCCTTTTCTCAGCAGCAGCCTCTGCTAAAAATGCGATTTTAATGATTTTGTTTGGAGAAGGGATTTTCTCATTAAAAAGCGCAACCCCGAACGTGTCTCCGTGCCCAGCAGAATTCCTGGTGCAGGCAGAGCAACCCAAAAAGCCAAACCCGGTGGTCTGTCCCACGCAGATCCACTGCCACCTCTTGGGGTTGGTGCAGGACACTGTGGCTTGGTGTTAAGGAAAAGCCTTGCTGGGTGGAAAACGCTCTTAGTACCTGTATTCCCCCGGGAGCAGGTGGAGTCCCTCCTGGAGGCCAGCAGCCATGGGGAGAACCCTTGGAGGAACTCAGTGCCTGCCTCACACACCTCAGGTAAGTCATTCCCTGCCATGGAAAAATGCCAGGAGCAGAGACCCCCAGTAAATCCCAAAATAAAATCAGCAGGGCGATGTGAGGTGCTGCTCTGCCTCTTCACAAGCCGGGCTCACAGCACATCCCTGCTGCACAGGCACACTGACATAACCCACAGAAAACTGGACCTGGTGGGAGCAGAACTTTGGGGATTGATATAACAAAGTGAGAGAGTGGAAACAATAATCTCTGGCATTTTTTCAGTGATGGTTTTGTCAAAATTGATATCACCCCTCTGAGTGTGTCAGTTCTGATGAACTGGTGCTCTCCATCTGAAAAAAACAAGCCCAAACCCCAGGTTAAAACTGCTCCCACCAGCTCTACCTGTCCCATAAATATTTAGCAGTGCTTGGAGAGTGTGGAGCAGGATGGATAACGACACAGACCTCGCTCAGACCTGGGCTCTGTTACTGGAGACTCGCTGCTGGACCACGGGTTGATTTGCTTTTTAGCCCACATCCAGCTCTCAAAATTAGGCTGGTGCAAATCTTCTGGGTTCTGTGTAACTAAATCCTCATCCCTGTGGAGGAACACACGAGATTCAGAGCCCAGCTCTCGAGAGAAGTTGCAAATCCAGCCATCATTTGCAAAGTTATAAAGCTGCCCACAGCGGCTTAAGTCGTGTTAGAAAATGGGAATTTGATTCCCTGGTTACTCAAGCACTTTATAACATTTCTTCTTAATGAATGATTTTTCAGTTTAGGTGGGGGACTGGGCTGGACCAGCGCACCAGCAGGTTTATCCCAGTGCTGGTGGCCATGGAAACCTTCCCCATAACCCTTCCTGGCTGCTCACAGCCCACGGCCAAAGAAAATCCCAGCTCAGCTCCTCATTTCGCAGCTTGAGATGCCCAATAACTGTCCCCAGCCATGGAGTCTTCTAGAAGAGCATCGATTTCCTGAGGTGAGGAGCCACCAGAGAAAAAGGTTGGTTCTTACCCTGCCAACAATTTCTAGGGAAGAATCTGGATTACTTGTGTCAGTTTGAGCAAACCTGGAGTTTTCACTGGAATTAGACAACTGTGGCACTGAAAGTCACCCCTTTGCCCAGTGTCTGAGCTCTGCCCTTCCCTGTGGGACAGCCCTGGGATGAAATCCCCCAGCCCTGCAACGGAGAGAGCAGTGTCTGTGTTCCCCAGGGAGTCCCAGAAGTGATGGTGATAATCCCCCCAGCTGCAGCTCTGTCACGGAAGCCCCCGCTGACGTCGGCACCTCGTATGGCTGCAATATTTATGTTGCTGCTGCTCGGTGTCCCAGCTGGCTGCTCCCAAAGGGAGAGGCTGGAGAACAGGCTTGTGTTCCCTGGAGGTGCTGAGGGAGGTTTGTGTTCGAAAGGGTTAGAGGGAAAACACTGAGGGTGCGTGGTGTGTGTGGGGACCAGCAGTCACCTGGGCTGGAGCTGCTGCAGGAGGAGAGTGGAAGGAGCTCAGCTGTGTCAGGGTTCTGACAAAGGCTCCCCTCAGTAATTTGTAGAAAGCTGGTGATGATAAATCGAAGGAAAAAAATGTCCTGAACCATAATTGCAGTGTTACTCAGCCACCAAGAAGCTCTGTGGGTTTTGGTCTCCTTGCAGAAGCTTCCGAGTCGATGGATTTTGGGGCAGGCTGGGGAAGGAAGATCAATGACTTGCACAGGGATGACAAGTCTTTCCTTCCTTGACTTGGTACTACCACTAGGAATGTGATATTTCCCCTGGGAAAACACCCCTCCTCACCCCATCACCCCCCTCCCGCAGCATAAATATGAAAGCATTTTTAATCTCGAAGTTATATTAACCTGGCAAGGCCAACCGAAGCTTTCGCTGTGGCTCTCCCGGAGATAGCACTGTTTTGGCACCGGGCTCCCAGAAAGTGATGTCATGCGGAATTTATATGCCAGAGTTTTCCCTTTCTTCTTCAGATTTGTGGCAATGTCAAAGTTCTTCTCCGGAGCAGATCTGGTTTTAATATTTCATATTTACGTTTCTCATTTCGGGGCTGGCTGGAACCTCTTCTGGTTTCAACCTTGCAGATGCTGACGCGACGGAGGCCGGGACGGGCGAGGAAGAGGAGCTGGGAGGGATGGATGGGGCAGCCTTGGTTTCCTAAGCCTTGAGAAGCGGCCTTAAAATAGCCCCTGCTTATTTCTTAGGAGCTGTAATTGCCTGTGCCCCTTCCCACAGGGAAGACCTCCCCGGGCCAAAAAGGAGGCCTGGCCGGCGCATCCCGGCTGCCGTGGCCTGGCTGGGGCTGCCAAACCCCACGGATCACGGGAAGTGCCAGGGATGTGCAAGGCCCAAGGGGCAGCGGGACCACGCACAGGGTCCCACAGGATCCGTGTCCCGGGGGTGGGTCACGGGTGGCCTTTTCCTGATCCCAGTAGAACACAGGAGGCTTGTGGAGATGGGCAGGGTTTGGGTCCGCAGCAGCAACCCCAGCTCCTCGCACGCCTTGGGCTGCAGTTGCCTGGTGGTCCCTGGGGATTATCCGAGGGAGAAAGTAAGCAGGCTTGCAGCAACCAGCGGGAATGAAGCGGGGTGGGATCGGGGCAGCTTTGGACGATGCCAGTCGCAGCAACCAGCGGGAATGAAGCGGGGTGGGATCGGGGCAGCTTTGGACGATGCCAGTCGCAGCAACCAGCGGGAATGAAGCGGGGTGGGATCGGGGCAGCTTTGGACGATGCCGGTCGCAGTCGCGTTGTGCCACGAACCCTTTTCTGCAGAAAGGCTCTGAAGCCAGCAGGGTGTTTGTCTTTTTTTTTCTGTCTTGGGTTGCCAAAGAGTCATATTTTAAAGTTGGGAATAGCTGTCAGCATCCAAGCACGGCCCCCGGAGCCGATGACGCAAATATGACAAGAAGCGAGGTCAGATTACAAATGAGGCCACTTCAAAACCTCTCCCGGCAAACGGGAGGGTTGAAGAAAGAGACAAAATGTGCTGAGAGGAAAAAAAGAAACCCCAACAACCACCCAGCAAACTGCTTCCTAATCTGCCTGAAAGTGAGAATGAAATACCCTCTGGCAGGAAGTCGGTCTGGGTGCTTTTGGCAGGAGGGCTTTTGGCAGGAATCCTGCCCGTGCTCGTCCCATGGACAGCAGGGGTGTCAGCTGGTGACCTCCAAAGCCACATCCCTCAGAGCCAAAGCTGCACCCAGAATCTGCAGCACAGAGTTCCACATCCGTGTGGGTTTGTGGAGGCACGTGGGGCTTAGTGATATGTGCACGTGGGCTTCCCAGCTTGGGCCCTGAGTGGGATCCACCCTTTCAGGAAGGCCTGGAGACCCCCAGCAAGGCTGAAGCTGAAGGTAAGAAAGTGCCAGGAGACACTGGTGTGTGTGTGAAAGGATGGTCAGAATCCCCTGAATTTCACCTGCTGTTTTCCTGCTGGGTTGTTCACAGGATCCTCCCACGCTGCTTGGTTTAGCACCGCCAGCAACTTCCCTGCCTCGTGACCATCCCCTTCTCTTCATGCCCCTTCCCTTGGGCCAAGCTGGACCACCTGGCTCTGCTGAGGGCTACCCACAGCCCCTCTCCAGCCTGGGAATCACCTGCAGGAGAAACACAGCCACAGGTAAAGCTCCCAGAGCCCAAGCTGTCAGATTTCCCCCCACCCTGGGATTCCATTCCATCCCTATTGCTCCGAAGCAATAACAAAGCACCAGCTTTATGAAGAGCTGTCAGGAACCTAATTGTTTTGCAAACACCACAGATACCTCTTCCATTTCAAGGAACAAGTGGGGTTGCTTTTGGTTTTGGAAGAACTGAGTAAGCATGAAGACTTCCAAACTCGCTCAGATACAAAACACTATTGTTATATGGTACAGGGAAACAGCTGTGGGTTAGAAGTGCCCTTAATGTGAAACTTTAACTTAAAAAAAAATACCCACCAACCAACCCAGCCCTAAAAAAAGTTAAAGGAACAGAAAACATTTCATCCATACTAATGTGAGGTTTTAAACATATCGGCTTTTAAGTGAATTGGCCATAACCACAACAATATTTTGAGTCTGACCAGAGCATATATTGTATGCAGATGTTAATTTGGCATTTGCATGCATGCACAGAGAAAAAAACCCTTCCTACCGGGTTCTTTTCCTGGAATGCCCTGCGATCTGGAGTCACTTTAGCTTTACAAACTGATTATAAACACTAATTACCTGCAAACACGCTGTTTGGGGCCTGCAGACTGAGGCTGGGCTTTGTAAAAAAGCAGAATTTGGTGGGGGCGCTCCCCCCTCCCTCCCTCCCTCCAGATACAGCCATTTATGAGAGCAGAATGTGCTGATTTGTCAGAAACCCAAATCCCTCGATTAACCCCCTCGCTGCCGTGCCCAGCATCCCGTGCCAGGTGAGTCTGCAGGATTTTTTTGGGGGGGAGGGGGTCTGCAGGGCTCTCTGTGCCCTCTCTGGCTGCAGAGGTGCTGCTGGAGGAGCCCTGGCTGGGAGCTGTGTCCCACAAATCCCTCCCTGCCCCGTGGGGTGAGGGAATCCTGCACGGAGCATCCCCAGCTCTGGGATGCTGCCTCAGCCATGGTGGCACCTCCTTGGCCCAAACCAAGGGGAATTTCCCCCAAACGCTGCCAGCCCTGCCTGTCTCATCCTCTGTGATCCACACTGAGCTGGGGTGGAACTCAGGGATGCCCCTCTCCACTGCCCCAGTGCCAACCTGCTCCAGGGGGAGGTATCCCTGTCCATGGCAGGGGGTTGGACTACAGGACCCTTGAAGGTCCCTCCCAACACATCCCACTCCATGATCCTGTGATCCTGAGGATGCAGAGACAGCAGATGGGATCAACCCCTGGCTGTTCTGCGCTCCCAAAATCTCCCATTTGTGGAGCACGCCCAGGGATCTTCCACCCTGGGAAATGTGGGGTGAATTAAACACTGGTAGCTGGTTTGGGGGTAAAAGGATGAAAAATTAAAAGAAGCAGCGTGGCCACCTCAGGATTTCTCTCCATTGTCCCTTTCCCAAAGGTGATTCCTCATCCTTAGCTCCAGCTTTTGCCCCCCAGCTGAGGGCTGGCGAGCGAGCCACCCTGCTTGCGTCTCAGTGAGGTTAAGACAGCTATCCCTACATTAACAAGAAATCCAGAAATTGCCCAGCAATGGGAAAAACTCCATTGGCTCGGGAGAACAGTTTGGGGAGCTCCATCCCCACATCGTGGGACGTTTGCTTGGCCCCTGCCTGGGACCTGTGGAGGCAGGAGCTGCCTGAAGTCTCCATTTAGCCCTCTCCCCCTTTATTTTTCCAGGGAATTCCAGGGGGCTGGGGCTGGGGAGGCTTGCTGGGGTGCAGCGGGGGCCTCTCTGCCATCACCTCGAAAGCACGGACGGCGCTTCAGGTTGTTGCAAATATTCATCTTCCGAGGATTTTTTCCTGCTGGTTCCTGCTCGGCTTTCATTCATCTGCAGGGAATAGCGCCGGAGTAACGTGATCCACGGCAAATATCACCATTTAAACAGAACCAACCCACTGCGAATGAAGACTTCTGCGAAGAATGGGGGGAAAATAGAGCTAAAGGGCTGCTAAGTAAACTCTTTTATGTGTGACATTATGCAGGCAATGGGTTTGGAGTGCAAGAGATATTTTTCATTATATCAGTGTTATTAATTCCACCGGCTGGAACCGGATTGGTGCACGGAATGTCCGTGTGCTTCCCGGGTTAATAAATCTGCATAGGTTTATTGTTCGGGATAAAACCTATTTTCCTCAGCAAATAACCACGATCATTTGGGGTTAGAGCCATTCCTCAGGAAATGCTTTAGAAGTAACATTTTTATTGGTATCATAGGAAATTCATATGCCAAATAACATGGGACTATAACTTTTATCTGACTTTAAAACAAAATCTGTTATCTTTTATGGGCAGTTTCATATAGTCCCACTATCAGTTTCCATAAAATTCAACAAGCATTCCTTATTCAGCCTGGAAAATCAATAACAGAGTTGGTGGAAAAGTGAAAATGTCTTTCTTTCTTTTCTTTTTTTTTTTTTTTTTTTTTTTTTTTTTTTTTTTTTTTTTTTTTTTTTTTTTTTTTTTTTTTTTT
>NW_020956163.1:99817-105472 GCF_003031625.1 Empidonax traillii | reverse complement strand
TTTTTTTTTTTTTTTTTTTTTTTTTTTTTTTTTTTTTTTTTTTTTTTTTTTTTTTTTTTTTTGCAAACATTTTTGAAATTTCTGGGTTGTTTCCATTTCAAAGCGTTTGCAACCGGCTGGTTCCTGGCAGAGGAGCCTCAAATGCAGTTGATAATGTTTTCCCTTGCAGTGCTTTAAAATGCCCAGGACGTGCTTTCCCGAGGGTGAGATGAACCTTTTTTTTGTGGTATCATCAGCTTTGATGGTTACTCTGGTTTTGTGAAAGGTTAAAACGTTGCAATAATACAATTTTCACCGGGGGCCGTGTTCCAGATGAATCTGTAAAACCCTCCCTAATTATCACGTCAGTTCTTTAAATTGATCCCTGTAGATGAGATCCCACTGATCCCTCAGAGCATGGAAAGGGGCTGTCCCACCGAGGAGAGGGATTTGTGGTGGGTTTCAGCCTTGGATCTATTCTGGCACAGGTATCTTGTTGCTTTTTGGGGGGTATTTTTGCAAAGCAATCATTATTTTATATTTTTTTTTTGCCAGTGCCATGGGTTGGAGCCAGGGCAGTGACATCACAGAACAGCAACACTTCAAACTCACAGGTGAGTCGCTGCACTTCCTCCACATCTTTTCCCTTAACCCCCCGTCCCCTGGGACAGAAAGAGCCAAGTATCCCATTTCCACCCAGCACCAGCCACCACGGGGGATCTCGGTCTCGTTTGGAGCCACTTCTGCATCTGCCTTGGACAATCCTTCAGGAAGCCACACCATAAATAAGCCTCGGCAGCCCCGGGAGAGCCCCGGGAGCTCGTTAAGCCCGTGGAAGTTTCCACCCCTGCCCTCCGAGAAGCCGGGATTTTCCCCGGCGGTTCTGGGCCCTGCGAAGTCCTCGGGAGGTGGTGTGGGGGTCGGACACAACGGGTGATGAAGAGAAAAGCCTCGCAGGATGTTCGTTTTCATCTGGCCCGCTGCAATTGTGTCGCCCGTGCCTCCGCACAGCCGGGGCCCGGGCCGGAGTGAATGGAGATGTCCCCTCGGGATGTGGGAGAGGGATTTGAAGCCTCGTGTTTGTTTTTTCAGGCAGCGTTTCAGTAAGTGCTTTACAAAACAAGGCTCGGGGAGGGGGAGACGCCCACGAACCTCCCGTGGTCAATGGAAAGTCGTGGCTGTGTTTGAATGGAAGGGCAGCTCCTCTCAAAGCATGCGATGCTGCGGAGAGGCTTTCTCCAAAAAAAAAAAAGGGGTGGAATACTTAGCAAGGATAAAAAAAAAACCCAGCCAGCTATTGATGGAAGTCAGGTTTATTTGGAGGAAGGATGAAAACTTAGCACAGTTTCATCCTCAAAAGGTCACTGTAACCTCACGATCATCCTGCAAATCTGGCTCATTGCTGCATCGCATCGACTGTAAATGATGTTTTAAATATTGCACAGAAAACACAGTGCCTCACAGAAAGAGATGAGGGTGAGGGGGGTTGGTTTTTGCTTTTTTTTGTGTGTGTTTTTTGGTGTGGTTTTTTTTTTTTTTTTTTCAGTTGTAAAAAAACCCCCCTCCATTTCTTCAGCCAGGAACGTGATTTATGGAGTGAAAAAGTTGAACCCGTGATCGATGTGAAATAGGTAATTGATAAATCATAAAATGGGTTGAGCAGAAGATGGAAAAATACTTAAGCTGGATGGATTCTGGTGAACTGAACCAGGCTATTAAATTGCCTCTGGTCCTGCTGAATGAAACCGGTACAAGGACATGTGCAGGGGAGATGGGGCTTCATTTGCTGGACAATCAGACACCAGGGGGGGAATTCAAACCCAGCTCTAAGGTTTTCAGCCTTCCTGATTAATTTTTTTCTGGATAATTATTTTTATTTTTCTGGATCTTCTTCCCTCCAGAGGGGTGGAGATGAAGGAATGGCGGGCTGCTCAGGAGGAGGGATGTGATGCTGCTGATCACGTCTTGCACAACAGCAAGGGACTTCGCAGCTACTCGGTCCAGGAATTCCAGCTCACCTCCGGAATCAGGTGGGAAATCTGCTAGCAGGCTGGATTACAGGCCCAGCTGCCTGTGGAAACCGTTCACCCAGAAATGCTGGCAGAGGGCACAGCTGAATTCCCGTTGTATTAACTGGGATCAGTTTATATTCCAATATATATATATATTAAACTGGTATCTTCCTAGACTGTATTTTAATGTATACATTAAAATGGTATATTCTCAGACTGTATTTTAATATATATATATATATATTAAACTGGTATATCTTAGGCTACATTAAACTGTAGTCGCTGGTATATTCTCAGACTACATTTTAATACATACATTAAACAGGTATAACCTCAGACTGTATTTTAATATGGATATTAAATGGTATATCTCGAACTGTATTTTACTATCCATATTAAATGGAGTGCTGAGTATCCACTGGGCTGGACCCTGTGCATTAGGGTGGGAAATGTGGTCCCTGGCCCTTGGTACCTGAGCTGCCAGCAGGTGTCTGGGCAGCACTGCAGGGAGGAGCCTCGGCCCAGGGACACTCAGCACCTGCAGGGAGCCACATATCACTGGTGAAGAGGCCCCTTAAGCCACCAGCCAGCAGCTCTGTGGGAAATGCTGGGGACAGGCGGTGTGGGGAGCTCGTTATCTGCGGGGTTGAGTGACCCCTTTCATCCCAGCAGGACAATGGGGGTGGAATAATCCCCTGCTTTCCCAGCCAGGGGGGCTCAGGAACTGCACTCCTGCCCGGGAGGGGACCTCGAGCCTGGCTTCCCACTGGGATGAGGTGGAGCAGCAGCAGCACCTGCGATTCTTCGGGATGGGGCCACCTCCAGCCAGCACAAAACTGGTTTGCAGAGGTTTGCACGGAATCCCAAACTGGTTTGGGGTGGAAGGGGCCTTAAATCTCACCCAGTTACACCCTCCTACCGTGGGTAGGGACACCTTCTGCTAGACCAGGGTGCTCCAACCTGGCCTTGGACACTCCCAGGGATGGGGCAGCCACTGCTTCTCTGGAAAACTTGTGCCAGGATCTCACCACTTGGAATTAGGATTTTTTTCCCTAATATCCCATCTGGCCCTGCCCTCTGTCAGTGGGAGACCGTTCCCCTTGTGCTGTCCCCCCAGGTCCTTGTCCAAAGCCCCTCTCCAGCTCTCCTGGAGCCCCTTCAGGCCCTGGAAGGACCCAGAGATGCTGAACCAATTCTCACCACGTGGGTCTGGCAACCACAAATCTCCTCGCTCTCCACCCCCCAAGAGGACAACTGTGCTGTCCCCTTAACCAAAAGGGTTCCTCTGGCCCTTCACCATGCTCATCCCCAGGGAGAAGCAGCAGGATCTCTCCTCACCACAGAGGCCGCAGAAGAGCTGAGCCGATAATGGATTTTTTGGCTCCCTGACCAAACCAAACTAAAAAACGCCCCACCACATGTTGAATCTCAGCCCTTTTGGGGGGGGAAAAATATAAACCCCAAAACATGTCATGTTGGGTCAACCTGAAACATCCCAAGTACTTTGTTTTGTTTTGCTGAGTTATTTAACTCTTTTGTTCTAACTTTTGTCTGTTAATTTAGGTCAAACTGGAAATAAACAAATGCTGTTTGGAAACAAAAGGCTTAAAGGTTTTGCTTGGGAAATGTCAAAGGCTTTAGCAAGTCTGGAGTGAAATGTTTTGACATTTCCCCCCAAAAATAAAAGGAAAATCCGTGCCTTTTTCTAGCTGAAATCAATAGCTGAATTTGACCCGAAAGTGTGAAGAGTTTCTCTTTTCTTCTGAAATTCCATTTTTAAGTGTAATTACTTTCAGTGGCAAAAGAAGAAAAAAAAAATAATTATCCTGTGCCCCAGCATAACTCTTTTACTCCACCAGGATGCCTGTGCTGTGTGCACTGGCTGAGCTGGGCACACGGGGAACGGAGCACCCGTGGATACACCTTTTCCAACAGGGGAATCCGTGCAGATTTCGGTGGTGCTGCTGCTCAGATGAATTTCTGGGTGGGGTCCCCTCTCTGCTGCTTCCCCCCCTTCGATGCCTGCACCCGTCCCAAGCCATCCAGCTGCTCCATCCTGAGGGAAGTGCTGATGGAAGGGGGTCAGCAGTGTCCCGGGATGCAGCTGGGGGTGGGAGCATGCACAGAATAAATTATCAGCTGGTGAGAAACGTGTTTGGGCAACAGGGAGAGACAATAGATGAGATAAAAAGGAGTAGAAGTCAGGCCTGCTTTTCCTTTAATATCCAATCCAAAGCTGCTCTCTGTCAGTCTGTAGCCATTCCCCCTGTCCCCTCACTCCAGACCCTTGTAAATAGTGTTTCTTTTGGGCTCCCTTCAGGTACTGCAAGGCCACAATTAGGTCACCCCAAAACCTCCTTTCCAGGCTGAACATTCCCAGTTCTCTCAGCCTTTCCTTCTAATCAGCTGAGTGGCCTCCTCTGGCCTCGCAGCTGGCAGGGATGGGAGCAGCCATCTCCCATCTCCCACGCCTTTGCCAGGGTTGGAAATAAATGATGCTGAAACCCAAACCTGTGGCATCACAACTTCTGCAGCTTTGATGGTTTATGAAGCTTCAAGTCAGGCCCATGTCCCTGTGCCAACGAGGAATGGCTACTTTAATTCCACAATAATCAGCAATAACAGCTTAATTCAGCAATCAACATGAGTTCAAGTCAAGCTCCCGCTGCTTTTGAGCCCACGATCCGTGTGCATCCTGGTGAGCAGAGTTTGGGGAAATACCTGCCCAAGGATTTGATTTCAGCCTCACTTCCGTGGCTTTTGGGCACCAGAATGTCAAACTCAATCCTTGCTTTATTTTTTCCTGCCTTGTGCCATAAACCAAAAAAAAAAAAAAAAAAAGGGCCCACATTGGTGACATATTTTAGTCCTTTTTTCCTGATGCTGTTTTATCCACCCCCCACTTTTAGCTGTGCTTGACAAATGAACAGAAATATGGGGATGAAAGGGAAGGACAGAGGGAGGCAGAGATAGAAGAGAAAACAAGGATAGCTTTAAGTATAACAAATTGAACAAATATCATAAGGAAATAATCAAAACGAATGTCCCTTGTTCCAGATGCTGAAATGCTTTGTAAATCCCACTGGAAGGGAAAGGTATCCCGACTTCAGCTGCCTTCTCTGTGATGCAGTGGCTTCCTCAGCTGGGCTTATCACTTGCAGAGATGGATTTCGGGGTGGAAACTCCTGTAAGGCTCAGGAAGCTGGGAAGCAGTTCCTGGTGAATTGGCTTTGGGATATTAAACCCCATTCTGCCAGGTATGGCCACGGCAGGTAAGCACGGGGCTGGGGGGTGATTTACCCCAAAAAAGGGGCAAATTTAGGATTTTTTCTTGGAAGACCCCCCCCCTCCAAAGGAAAGGCACCCACTCCTGGCCATCCCAGTCCTCCCAGCAAACCTGCTGCTGGAGAGCAACCCCGAGTGCTAATTGGATTGTATCAAAACTGCATATTTCATAAACATTACATCATTTCCTTGCTGCTTTCAGCAGACTGATTCAACAAATGTTTTCTATTTTACTCCGGGACTCAAACATGAGATGGGCTCAGAACTTGGCAGTAATTTACTTGCAGCTTAAATTTATGACATATACGAACATTTATATTCATTTAAAATGAAAGGCAGAGCTGCACAAACATTTTTCATCCTTTTTTTTTTTTTTTTT
>NW_020956163.1:94174-99439 GCF_003031625.1 Empidonax traillii | reverse complement strand
TTTTTTTTTTTTTTTTTACTGTATGTGCTGGTTTTACCTTCTGTAGGAATTATTATATGTCTAGTTATGGAGCCAAGGGAAAAAGAGGGAAAAAAACTTCAGTTCTTAGACTTCAGGGGGAAATGTGTACAATTAATATCAGTTTACACATCTGTAATAACATAAAATATGTACACCCGAGGTTCTGTGTCGTGGCATAAATCATAGAAGGGCCATAAAGAGTTATTTAAGAACCTTGTAACAGATTTTATTAAATAACATTATCAAATATTGAAGCTGTGTGTGCATAAGTGCTGTGGAAGGGGCTGTGTGAGCTCCCTTTGCCCAGGGTATGGCTGTAAACAAATTTTCCCAACAAAGGCTGAAAAGCTGGAGCAGGTCCTTAGCTAGTTCCAATAAAGAGTGATCAGCTGCCTACTCCAGTTCATCCAAGCTGTGGAATAAGCCCTTTTTTTGTGCAAAATCCCTGTGGTCTGACAGAGAGGATGGTGAAGGGACTTTTTGCCTAAGCAGGGATAAGAACTCTTAATCCCAAAGAAAACGCCTGGAATTGTTCCAGAGCAGTTTGAAGAGCCTGCTCTAGTGGAAGGTGTCCCTGGAACTGGGAACTGGGTGGGCTTTGAGGTCCCTTCCAACCCAAACCCTTCTGGGATGAAGCCACTCTGCTTGCACTGGTACCCAGGGAATTCCCGTTGCCATCCAAGGGATGCTCCCAGCCCCTCAAACCTGGAGCACACGCCTGGGGGACCCTCCCCTAGCCCCACCTCAGCTCCTGAGGCACCAGACCTTAAAATCAGGGATTGCTTTCCCAGGAAAAACCTTTGGAAGTGCTCTCAGCGATCCCCCCATTTGCCAAAAGGTTTATTTCCCTCTTTTTTCCTTCCTTTCGGGGCTTGGTGTGGAAGGCTGGAGAAAACTGGCTTTCTGAAGCAGAGGGGTAGGAAATATAGTGCCAATAAAGTTTTACATCCTTTCTCTAATATATATTTTTTAAAAAAATATATAATTTCTCTCATTACATGGGGTTTTTTGGAGTACCTGAGGCTGCAGTAGCGTATGAAGGTTTTACTGGCACCCATTTGGGGTGGGGTAAGAAAACCCCCCCTCTCCACTCCTTGTAAAAGCTTTAATAAAATAAAATTATAGAGCATTTAGGGGGAAATTAATATCTAATTTTACTGAATACCAGAATACTGCCAAGCTGGCTCAGCCCCTCCATAAATAAAGGAGCAAACAGAGGAGTAAATGAATTTAACCAGGCTGGATTCCCAGCCCTCCCACCGCCCCAGGGAGACTGGAATGCCAACCCCATCAGCCACCAGGAGAAACCATGGCCAGGATGGAGGTGGAGATGGACCTGCCAGTGCTGGGAAAGGCCCTGCCCATCCAAGGGGGATCTGAGCTGCCCTGTGGAGTCACCTTCCTGTCCCCAGTGAGGCCAGGCAAGGTGAGATCAGAAGGAATGTGGCAAACAGGGGCTGGAATTTCAGCCACAGGCAGGAAAAAGGCAGCCAGCTGAGGGGACAGATCAAGTGGAGTAAATCTACCCAGGACAGGAGGATTCTGGTGCTGGTTTATGGGACAGTTTTTAACGGGGAATTCAGGAATTGGGGCATCCTCGTGAGAGGAAGTTCAGCTGCTGAGCCAGGGCAGGGGAGAGCTCCAAGATATCCTGGAGAAAGGGGGCTCTGCCTTCCAGCCAAGAGAAGGGAAAGCAGAGAGGAGACATAAATCCTGTCAACAGCCACATCTCAGGGATGGAGAAGATCCAGGGAGAACAGTGCCAGCTCCAGGCAGGTGGAAATCTGAAGGTAGAGAGGGAATCATGGAATGGTTTGGGATGGAAGGGGCCTTGAAGATCATTGTGTTTTTGAGGCAGCAGAAGTTCAGAGAGCGGGAATCACCCCTCCCAAGCACTGCCCTCGAGTCCCCCACCCTTCCAGCCCAAACCCCTTCATCCATACAAAAGGGGAAAGCCGGATCTGGCTGGGGATCCCTCCTGTTTCCAATAAAAACATGTTTTGGTTTGGTAAATATCAGCAATAGAGCCATTGGTTATATATAGACTGAAAACAACTTGCTTGTGTTATTATATCAAAGTCATTAGGCGTCACATTCGATATTCAGACGGGATTAATTCCATATATTCCATGGAAACCGGGGGGGGGATAGCAAAAGGGGCCTGGCTCAAACAAAATAAACCAGGCTGCCTTCGGAGATATTGGTTGCAGATAATCCAAGCTTTTTTTGATTAAAACGTAGAAGAATTTGAATAAGAATGCATTGTTTGGAATCCATTTCCACTGGTCTCCCAAAGAATTCCTCCTGCAGATAGATGTGGTTTGAGTTAACAGGCAGAGGATTAAAAAAAGACCTTGGTTTGGGCTAATTCTGGTAATTATATATTTTTTTTGGTAAACGTAAACGGATTCGGTATAATAGGGCCTGATTGGAAAATTACCTGTTGGAGATGGGGAAAATGAAAGAAGCTGTTGGACACGAGGCTGCAGAGCTGTTGGGATTCGGGGGGATCCGAGTCCGTTTCAATAAAAACCTTGATTCGAAAATTGTGGTTTTTTAGCAGGCTGGTATTTGAGCCATTAAAACTGTATTGGTTTCATCCCCCATGCTTTGCCTTGCTCTGAAATGGGTCGGTACGAGGCATGAAATGGGCGTGTGCCGGGAGTTACTCGGGATGAATAAGGGGGGAAAAGGGGACAGAGGAGCGAAGGGGCAGCTCAGGCCGCGAAAAAGGAGCCTAAAAAAAACCCCGAGGGCTCCCAACGTCACGACAGGCACAGGACACCAGCACTGGTTGTCACTGGCAGGAGGATCCGGTCCCCGGAACGCAAAGATGGAAAATATCTGCTCTGTTAGCTTAGCCCATCCGAGGGATTGTTCCGCCGAGAACGGGCGGAATTGCTTTGTCTGCAGCAAATTCGCGTTATCCCAGTGACAGGGATCCCACCGCTTCCCTTGGAGGACTTCTCCGCATTCTAATTGATCTGATTGTTAGGAAATTGTTCATAAAATTAAGAATCTTGGAAGTAAATGAGGGAAGCCAGGCAGAACAGCCCAGCACGGAGAGCCACGGCCATATGGAACGAGTTAGGCTGGGGAAGGCAGGCGAGCTGTATAAATGAGTTCAAGAGACACTCAGATTTATTTCTGGAGAAGGAGAGGGACTGGGAGCATGGAGAGAAGCAGGGAGGTGGGTTTAGCAGGCATTTAGAACAGGAAGGCAGGCTTGGAGGGAGGACGTTCACTCCGAGGATGTTTTTCCAGGGGCTTCTCCTTTTTATGGACTCTTGGCATGTGAGACAATCCCACTCCCTGCTGCAGAGAAGGGGAGAGAGGGTCCATTTTTGCTGGAAGGAGGTTTTATTTCAGGGAGAATTCAGCTGGAGAACTGGGCTATGCACTGAGGGCATTGCTCCTCTCCTGCCCCTCTCTCAACCTTAACCCACGCTGTGCTGGGCACACGGGGGATTCCTGGGAATTCCCAGTGAAGCAGTGCACTGAGCCTTTACACCGAGCACTGTGGCATTCCTGGTGGCCAGGAGAGCCTCTGCCCCATGTGTAGGAGTTACCAGATGAATCCCTGCCTCTCCCATCCTCACTGGCAGGGCCAGGAAAAGGGTGTCACCAGGAAAGAGTGGCTTCCTCTGCTCTCTGTCACCAAGGGAAGGCATTGCTGTCCCCTGGCCATGCCAGGCACATCAAAAAAAAATGAAAACCTGCCCAGGGAACACACCAAGAACGAGCCCGGAAAATAAATCAGTGTTTGCAAAGAAGGGCTCCAGGGGCCCAGGCTGTTTCGGGGAGTTTTTGTGTATTATGGGGCATCACAAGGCAGAAGGAGCTGCAGGACGTCCAGACGAGCATGGTCCCAGCTCCAGCTTCGTTCAGGTGCTGGCCGGGGGCTGGCGGCGGCTCTGCGGGGGCATCTAGTGGCCAAAGGCCGGATGGCAGTAGCCACCCAGCTCCCAGAGCCCAGGGGCTTCATCCTTCGGTGCCAACCAGGAGCAGCTCCACCCTCCGTCATTCCCAAGGGGGCATTAAAATCCTGAAGGACCAAGCAGATGTTTAGCTGGAAATGAATGTCCCCTCTTCCTTAGATGGACCTGCTGGAATGACTGAAGCGCAGGAGGAAGGAGGGAACACAAAATCATGATCCTGCCACGTCCTGAAAATCAGGGATGTGCTGGAGCCGCCCCTAAAGCTTTATTGAACCGCTGGGACCTGATGCTGCTCCGTGCGCTTCCCAGCCTCCAGCCTCATTCCCAAACGGGCAAAGATTGGCCCATCTCCTCCTTGGATTTACACAGTGAGGTCAAATAGCTGAGTGTTTTCCACCCTTTCAGGGGAATTTGCCTGAATTCAGCTCCCTCTGAAGGTTGCTGCGATCTCCTTTGAAGGAAACCGAAAAAAAAAAAAATAAAAAGATGATAAACCTTAATCTTTAAAGTACTTGGAGTTATTTCCTCCCAAGCCTTTCTCTAAACAGATTAAAGTCCTATTTGAAATGGAAGGAGATGTTTACTCTTGTAAATAAGCATTTTCTCTTGTATCTAACGGTAAACAGATTAAAGGATTACGCTAAAGGCCTTTCAAAATTTTAGTATCAGGGTCCTGAAATCTTGGTGTTTGATACCCAACCCTCCCCACAGCTACTGGCAGGGCGGAAGGTGATTTTCTCCCCTCAAGTACATCCTAAATAAGGAGATTTTAGAGCCTTCAGTTGGGAAAGACTTTGGTTCATCTGCCCTGTTGCCTCTTCACAAGAGCAGGGCAATATGCAGAGCACAAATGAGAATCAGACACGAAGGCTTGATGTAAAAAACTCACAGTATGGGAAGAATTTACTCGATTTCTAATAATATATAGAACATACAATAAAGCAGCCCCACATATTTCATCCCCTGTCAAGAAAGTTTTGCCACTTGGTAATTTGTTTTAATATATTGGTTTCTAAATATAAGAGCAGTCAATCAAGGCATTATTAATGTGATGTGTACGTGTATAAATATTCCTTTAAGTTGCAGGAGGGGGGATATTGATGTTGTGGCGTTTGAGAGCCCGAGGCATTTGAAGGGCTCCGGCCCCGGGGGCGGGAGCACCGAGCCCCATTTATAACTCCTGGGGCCGGGAATGAAAGGCCTTTGATGTCAAGTGCTGCTTAAATGCCCTCCTGGATGGAGAGGCAGGAAAACGCCTCCATGGAGTGCAAGGCTTGTTCAGCTGTTGGAAGAGGGGTGTTTAACA
>NW_020956163.1:44221-92907 GCF_003031625.1 Empidonax traillii | reverse complement strand
GGATGCCAAACTGTACCAGTAGGATGACGGTTTGAAAGGAGCCACTTCAGCCCCTAACCGTGATGTCAATAATGGCAAATGAAACCTAAGGCATATCCCAAATTATTTTGGATAAATCAGAAATGAGGAGGAAAGAAAAAAAAAAGAAAAAAAGAAAAAATTTAAAAAAAGAAAGGAAAAAATCAGTGATCATGTTTGGGTTTAATTAAACGCCTCTTTTTCACCCCTGATGACATGAGGTCATTTTTTCTTCAGGGCTGGTGCTCACCTCTGCTTTGCCAGGATCTGCACTTAATTCCCCTCTGAATTTCCCTTTATTGGAGAATCTGTGCATTTTCCTTCAGCTCCAGTGGCTTTTCCAGCTCCAGAAATCCACAGCTCAGCATCATCCCTGGAAATGCTTCTACCTGAGGACCAAGTCAAGCCACCCCAACCCTTTTCATACTTTATTAATTTTAGATGATTAAAAAAAAAAAAAAAGAAATCCACATTTCTCAGCTAATACATTAAAATACCATATATTTATAACACTGTGTAAAATAATGTAATTAAATGTGCAATGCATCTGATTTGCCACTAAAATTCTCCCCTCTGTCAGCTTAAAAATGATGGTGCTTCATTTTGAAAGTGAAGCTTTTCCTGGGTGAAATTGTGACAGTCAAAAATACATAACAAAGCGGTTTTAATGCTTTAAAACACATTAAAAAAAAACCAGCAAAAACTTTGCAGTGCACACTACCTGACCTGAAAATAATAAGCTTTTAAGTGTAGCTGGAAGCAGTCCCTAAAACCATGGGAGACATGATTTTTATTAGAATTTAGATAAAAAGATTTAATGTTTTTTAATCTACGAGACCACTGGAGGTTAAACTCGCCATCTGAAGTTGGTTTGTGTGTTGGTTGTTTTTTTTTTTTATATACTTTTTTTTTTCTCTCTCTCTCTCTTTAAAACAGATCCGCTCATTTAAAATAAATAAATAAATAAATAAGCGAAGGTCATCAGAGCCCACTCAATAAAGTATTTGGTTCACCTTGGTTTGGCTTGGGGAGGAGGCCCTGGAAGGAACAGGAGCTGCTCTATGTTATAAACATCTTCAGGAGGTTTAAAGGTGGTTTTCCCCCCACCCTGCCGTGGAGGGGGGACCCTTTTCCAGGGTTTTTTTGGCAGTATTTTACAGGGCTGTCAGCCTTATTACAGCGGAGACCCGCTGATGGGAACTGGAATTCCTTCATCCATAAATTCCCCGTGCCACGGAGATTTCCACCTTCATTAGGAGCAGAATAAGTGGCCGCCGGGCGGGATCCGCAGAGGCCCTTCCCGGCTTTCTGATGAGCTGAGGCTGAAGGGCTGAAATTCCAGCCAGGACGGTCGGATTCCAGGTATTCCACCTCTCCAAGAGGAGAACCTTTGCTGTGCCATCAGAGGATGATTTATTGGCCATGGATTTGGGGGGGTTTTCAGAGCTGGCTGAGACCCCGGGGCAGGTCAGCAGTGCCGGGGAAAGCAGCGGGAACCCAGCTCTGATTTACACTGCCCAAGGCCGATATTCCAGGGCTGGAGGCTCAGATATCAGCGCTGTAGGATTTAGGATAAAACTTTAGCATCGCTCAGATGCTCTTTGGGGTCTTGGTCTCAGAGGAACTGATGGTGGTTTGCTTCTCCCTGATTTAATTCCTGGCTCCAAGTTATGGGTTTTCCAGCCGGGTTTTCCTCCATGGAGCGTCTCGTGTTTATCAAACACATCTCCCGAGCAGGGCCTGGTGAAGGACCCCCAGATCCCCAGGCTGGAGGAGCTGCAGGAGTCAGGGCAGCTCTTGGGCCCATGTGTATGTGGAGAGATGCGGGAGATGACAACTGACACGCTGGCACAGAGAAACTGCTCCATCCCTGGAAGAGTTCAAGGCCAGGTTGGACGGGGCTGGGAGCAAACCCCATCCACTGGGACAGTGGAAGGTGTCCCTGCCTGTGGCTGGGGGTTGGAGATGGATTGTTTTTAAAGTCTCTTCCAACACAAACCATCCTGGGTTTCTGTGTCAGGGGATATCTCTGAATCCCACGTGGTTTAGGTCCCACTTACAGCCCACACAGTGTGGGAGCACCGCTGGACCAACTTCATCCTAATTTTCCATGCACAGTGGCTGCACACATCTGGTCACCTTAACTTCTTCCAGGAACAGAGAGAGAATTACATGAGTGACCAGTTCTCGTTGGGCTTTGCAAGACCCGGTGAGTCCAGAAACACCAGAGAGGGGATTTAAAAATCACAAGTGACAAATCTCCCGGGGTTTTGACCCAATTCCTCACCCCAGGATTCTCAGATATGTTTGGGTGAGTATCAGAAAAGCACCCCAGCTGCTGGACATGGACCCTGCTTCAGAAGGGCTCTGAGGTTTGCCCAGTGCAGCTCTTTGCTGCCCTTGTGCTGCCGCCCCGGGGGGGGACAGAGGACGGCTGTGTCCTCGGAGCAATCCCAAAGCCAGGAACGCTAAAGGAAACAAGCAGAACACCCCCCAGGGAATCCGTGGAGGAAAACAGGCCCTCGGTTCCAAACCCAGCTGGCCAATCTGCAGGGCCGGGACGTGCCAAGGCAGGGCACGCTCCGAGGAGCCCAAACGGAGCGTTGCAGATCAAACAAGAGCCGATTAAATCACACGCGGCCCGTATTTCAATCCCAGGGCATCCATGACCGGCAGGCCAGACAGGCTGAAAGCTGCTCGGAGAACAGGAATGAGGCAAAACCTGGGTACTGAACCCTGGAGGAATCAAGCCACTTGTTGCTGGTGAACTGCTCTGAAGGATGCCAGCTCGGTGCAGGGGACACAAACACACTTGGCAGTGATCTGCATCCCGAAGATGCTGCTCCCTGCGGGCCTGGGAGGCTGCGGGAAAAGGAGCTGCGGTATCCATGGTGACGCTGGAAAACCTCCACTCCTTTCCAGCTGTTCCCGAGCTGAGGAATTCCAGCTCAGTGAGGTTCTCCTGGAGGTGTAAGCACAAATAGGAGAGCTACCTGCGGCCTCCAAATATTCCCAAAAAAGCAGCTGTGGTGCTGATCCTCCATGGGGATTTTGGTGCTGATGACCCTTCCCATGGCAGCTGCCACCGTGGCTGGGGGTGCAGTCACTGCCTTTTCCATGGGTTTATTTCTGGACAGCACCTCCTTTCCATTCCTCGGGCTCTGCAGCCTTGTCTGATGCGCACCCTGAGCTTTTAGCAAACATGACTGCCCTGTAATTAAATATTAGATCCACTGGCACAGGGATAAGCTATTTCTGTGTGGTATTTAACCTTCTGGACTCTGCAGACCCAATTCCCAGCTAGAGAAAGGAGCAAAATGAGAATCTACACAGCGAGGTCTTTGTTTCCTTTTATTCTCCTCCTTAAATAACATAAAAAGCAATAAAGGAGCATCTGAGAGCAGCTTTAATTGCATTTTTATAAGCTAAGCCTGGAGAGGGACCTTTTTCATAAGGGCATGGAGTGATAGAGCAAGGGGGAATGGCTTCAAACTGGCAAAAGGCAGGGATAGATGGAATATTGGGAAGGAATTCTTCGCTGGGAGGGTGAGGAGGCCCTGGCACAGGTTGCCCTGAGAAGCTGTGTCTGTCCCATCCCTCAGAGTTCTCACGTGCCTGTTGTGGTGGTAACACATTTGCATCTGTGTCCTTCTGGAAAATAAACTGGGATGGATTTCCACTGATTTCCATTGGTTTGTTCCTTGGGATAAGACAGGAATTGTAAACACTGTGTGGCTGAACTAAGACATCCCCTCTCCCAGTGGAGGCAGAGATCCCAGGGAAGGGGAACTGCACTTTTGGAGGTCACATGAAGTTTTCAGGCGTGTTTTCTGGCCAATCCACTGGTCATCAAAGGTTTTCTTCACGAATTCCAGTCAGTGGGAAAGAGGCAGGGCAGGTAAACAATTCCAAAAAACCCCTGGACTGCCTACAACAGGTTACTACTACTCATTCCAGGTTGGTCCTTGTTTTTGAAACTCCTTTAAATATTTTGCTGGTACTTTTTGGTAACCAAGTCACTACTGGGCTGGAATCTTCAAGGATCATTTACACTGGGGAAAAAAAAAAAAAAAAAAAAAAAAAAGTTGACTGGGGTAAATTACTATCTATCTCAACATTGAATTAATAGTATGATTATTATTATTATTAATAATATTTTTAGAATATTAATATAATAAAATGATAATTAAGAATTAGTAATATTAATAATTATGTTAATTAATATTAATATTAATAATTATTTGTTACATTGCGTAATATATTATACTACATAATGTAATATATAATATATAATATATATTTTCTAATATATTATAATATATAATATATAATAGGATATAATATAATATATATTATATTTATTACATATAATAAAAGTATATAATATATAATATATAATATGATTATATATAATATTTATTATATATATTAAAAATATATAATATATAATATAATTATATATTATAATATAAAATATATAATTTAATTATATATTATAATATATTATATAATATATTATATATTATATTGTATATTATTTAATATAATATATTACAAAATGTAACAAATAATTATTAATATTAATTATATTTTTATTATTCATTATATATTACTATAATTCATTATTATTATTCATTATATGTAATGTATAATATATATTATAATATATAATATAAAGTATATAAATATATTATATATTATATGTTATATAATATAATATATAATATAATAACATTATATATTATTAATAGTATTTGATTAGCAGTAGTATGATGATTATTAATAATATCATTAATAGTATTTGATATAATATTTTGTATCACTGTTTTGTTATTTATTCCTAATATAATTAATTTTTTATTCTAATATATTTTTATTTTTGACAGTAATTTTATATTTTAATATTACTTTTATTAAATATATTTAATATTTAATATTTAATTTAAATATTAATTTAAATTAAAATTTCTACATTTCTAAAATTATATAAGTATATAATATTATAGAAAATATAAGACATTATTATAATATGTGTGATATGACATATAAGACATAATAATTTTTATTAAATGTTATTTTGGAAAGTACAATTATATTATATATAAAATAAAACCTTTCTTATATATAAAATAAAACCAAATGAAAAATATAGATAACATATTATATAAAATAATAAACATATAAAACATATAAGTACATAAAGTAATAAATATATAAATATATGTATGTTATACATAACTATATATAATATATATATTTCAAATGTGATCCCCATTGGATTGAAATCAACCCATTGACAGCACAGTTCCAAACTGCCCCCGATTTCTGGGAATTCCTCATCCTGAGCCCCCAAATTCAACTGCCCCAACACTCCTGCCCTGCCAGGCCAAACGCTTTCCCCTGTATTTGCTTCCACCAAAGGCTCCTCGAAGCTGTCTCGTTGCATTTCAAAAAGCAGAACCTTCTCCCTCCATCTGGAAATACTAAAAAAGGGGTTTCTTACAGTATTTTCTGGTCCCAGGCATGGACAGGGTCCTGACCCTTATTATTGGAGCTCTGATCCAGATGGGCTCCTCGCAGGGGATTCCCTCTGGAAGCCCCACGGACAGCTGTGGATGTGCCTGGGATTTCCAGGAGTTATCAGTCGTGGGAGGTCTGCTGGGAAGGTTTGAAATAGTTGGGAACTTCCTTTTTTCCAGGGGAGACCGAGGTGTGTTCCTGGAGCCCAAGGATTCCCCAGATGACACACTCAGGGATTTATGGTAGCCCATTTTTTAGCTCATATTTTAACCCGCTTTTTAAAACCCATTTTTTTAAACCTAATTTTTAAAAAAAAAAAAAAAAAAAAGCAAATAATTCCTCTTCTTTTAATATGCCCTGCTCCAAAAAAAATAAAAAGCAGGGATTTTTTTTTTTTTTTTCCACTAGTTCTTCAGGAACACAGCACTGCATTAAATAAATACCAGTTACGATACCAGGGTAACCTAAAACCAGAAGCAGCAATTGGGGACAATCTGGCTGAAGTTTGTCAGGATGATTTTGATGGAGTGTTTTCCATTAGTGGCTGCCATTTCCCTAAAAAAAATGAAACTCGCTGGAACGGCCTGTCTTTGAAAAGTCTGTTATAAAACCCCAATAAAAGGGGACGTATCGGAGCGGGGACGCCTTTGAAATACCCGAATCCAAATCAGGTCAACATCCCAAATAAAAATTCCCTCCTTGTCTGAACAACCTTCCCGCTGATCCAAGAAAACGTTTATAACGTGAAGGGGGGTGGGGGAAAGGGGGTAACAGCAATAAAAAAATGCGCTGGTTTTTTGATTGAACTTGGAAAAAAAAAAAAAAAACAAAACAAACTAAACATGTGAAAGGGCAGAATTTCTTCTGGAGCGGAAATGCGAGTTCCGGCTGCTCTGGAGCGACAAGGACCCTTCCCATGTGCACTGCACGTGGATGGCTTTGCAGCTGATTGCAACCCGCGGTGCATTTAGTGCTCTGAGAGCAAAGTGAGTGATAAAGGAGACTTTCCAATCTGCATAATTATCCTTAAAGTGCAGCACTGTCCCCCTGTCCCCTGGACTGAGCACAGAGGAGCCTAAAAATTTAACAGCTCTCAAACACGGCATGGTGTATCTTGGAGAACTGCTGGAATGACAGGGATGATTTTAATTCCCTGGTCTCCTCTGTGCTGGTTGAGTTCCCTCTTGGCCAGACTCCTGCACTATGCAGGACCTGCAGGACCCAACCAAGTGCCCTTTTTAAAAATTATTCCAAGGCCGTTACTCCAGCTTTCCAAGACACCTTGCAGGGATTCAGGAGAATCCTGAGTCTGAATCTGCATCTGGCAGAGCGGCTGGTCTGCTGAAGGATCAGAAGATGGAGCAGATAATTTGCTCTTGCTTAAAACCAGAGGCAAACAAACAATAAAATACCCACAAACATAGGTGATGACATTTGCATCCATCACTGGGTGCGGTCTGAGATGCAGTGCTGTGCTCAGCTCGGAGTCCAGGGCTCGGGAAGGATGGAGACTCCCCCCAGAGGAACCAGGAGAGAACAGTCCCAGCCCATAAATCCCTGTCCTGCTCCATGGAAGTAATGAACCTCATCATCACTCATCCTAGTTCAGCTCTTGGCTGGTGTGAGAGAAATTAATCCCCAGGGATCGGGAATTCCGGAGCTGTGACACTCACGGCCGTTTGTTGCTAATTCTTTCCACCAGTTATGGAGGGAATTTTCCTCATTTACTGCCTTCCTTGGGGCTTGGTTTTGTCCTTGCCCTTTGACACCACTCAGGTGTCAGATGGGACGGTTGGAGAAGCTCCTGGAGAGAATGTTCAGGGAGCAGTTGCTGGGAAGGGGTTGTCTCTGCGGTGGGGCTGGGTGAGGAGAGCTCTCCACACCCCCTCACAGCCCTATTTGTCAGGGATGGCTCCCTGGCTCGGGCAAGCCAACCTTCTGGAATGTTTGGATAACTGCACACCGAAAAAAAGCCACATTTCCCTGCCTTGGCAGCCACCCCCAGACCTAAACACAAACAGCTGGAACCCATTGCTCCGGCCCCAGAAGATGAGAGCGGCAAGGTAGAAAGATTGATTGACATTAAAGTTTAGATTAAATGAGTCATTTAAATCGATAAGGAATCGGCCTGAGTTGAATTAAGTCACTTAAAGCTGATTTAAGCATGCCCCAGGAATATTGGGCTGCCCTGATTTAAGGGCTCGCCTCCGGAGCGGTGAGCATCGTCTGGATGAGAAATTGGATTCATCAAAGCACGGCCGAGACCTTCCAGCCACCAAAGTCTGGGATTTACAAAGCCACGAGCGGAGCTCTGCGTGCAGACAGACACATTTGTAACCCCCCACCCCGACCCAGGCGATTCCAATGATCCTTAGGGCCAGCAGGGACCATTAGAGCATTCCAGCAGGACCTCGTGTCTGGTGCAGCTGGGAGAGTTCACATGCACCAGGATATTAACCAGAGGCTGGGGAAACACAGGAGAAAAATATCCTATTTATTGCTCAGCTCTCCCACCCTTCACTCCGCTGCATGTTGCCCCTGCCTGTCCTTCAACTCCCACTTAAGCTGCAGCACCAAAGCACCCAAACGCCACTTGCTGCAGGTGGAGGGAGAGGACTTTGCACTCTAATCCTGCAAATCCTCAGGAGAGCTGTCTCTTTTATCCAAAGGATCACCAAATCACCAGGATTTTCCCCAGGCTGCCAGCAAATGATTTATGGGAAGAAGGTGCAACAGGCAGTGTCAGTACTAGGATGTGATGTTTGGGTGACCCCCAGTCACCAGGACACCTTTGGACCACATGTGTGTGTCCTAGTGAGCTGCCACTGCAAAGGGAAGTCCCCCAGGGATGAAACATTAGGAGTGAGGGGTTTCATTTTAATCCTATGCAAGGGGGTTAATTTTTTTAAAGGGATTTAATTTTGGGGGGGTTGCTTTGGTTTGTGTTTTGGCACAGGTTGCCCAGAGAAGCTGCCCCATCCCTGGAAGTGTCCAAGGCCAGGTTGGATTTGCTCAGACTTGCTACTGAAACCCCAAATTGCTGGACTTTTAGCAGCAACTAAGCAGCAGCAACGTTTCTCCCTGTCCTACATGCAGAGCTCACCACGTGCCTCAGACTCCAGGAATCCATTTCCAGGTGCTGCTCATTCCCAAACGCCTTCTCCCTGTTTCCAGGCACTGTCTGTGCACGGATGAGCCCTGGGAACACCCGTCTGAGACATTTCATCGCACCAGCACAGCTGAAAGTACTCGGGCTTTCATCTGATCATCCTGAATCTTGGGAGGGAATGTGGGGCTGGTGTTTGCTGAAAGGAAACGCTCCCTGCCATTTACCCTTCGGCCTCATCCCAGGATGATGCTGCCACTGCTTCCCATGATAATCACCTGGCTGCTTGGGTGGGAATACTGGATGCCTGACGTGGTAATTCCAGCCCTAGGAATGTCCTTTCCCCATGGCTCCAGCCCACAGGACCTTGCCCTCTCCTGACATCATGAGATATATTCCAATGTAGCTACTGATTCTGCTCTATTTTGACTCATTGTCCAGCTGCCACATAAACTGACTCTTCAGTGCCAAGTTTTTTTTAAAAGCATCACCAGCTCCAGTCTCATTCCAGAATTGGGAATCCCATCCGTCACCCGTGTGATGCTCAGCATCCCACAATCCACCCTCCTGCAAACCTGAGGGTGGGCACATGGGGAACTAATTCTCTCTGACCAGAGATTTGAACCCCCGGAGCAGCAAATCCCTCTCTTGGTCACTATTTACCTTCACACCACCAGGGACACCCAAAATCTCATAAAATGCTGCCCAGACCCCTCAGCACAGTCAGCAGGTCCTCCTTGGTGGGATGGAAACACCATTTGGGGAGCAGCACTCCTATAAGGTGTGTCACCCAGCCAGCCCCGATCCCCTGATTAACTTGGGAAGGTTAATTAAGCCATCTCTTCTTTCCCCTCATCCCTGTGTCCGTCTTGTGGAAAAAAAAAGGGGGGGGAGAAAAAAAAAATCTGTTAACTTTCTAGACCACACAAGTGAAAACGGTGCTGGCAAATAACTCTGCCTGCCCTCTGACTTCATCTTAACAGCCCTCCAAGGAAACAAGGTCAGGAGTTCACCGATGGCAGGAAAGACCTACTGGTGGCTTGGGTTATCCCAAACATTTACTGTACCGTTCCCGATTTATAAAAAAAAAAAAAAAAACCCACAGCAGGTTGAGCTCTTCTCTCCCCCTCCTCGGCCGAGCTGGATGAGTTTTCCATCTGGTGTGTATTTTTAGTCGCTAGGACTGTCCTCTCCCGGCTGCAAACATGTGTCCCGGGGCCGCCCCACGCTCCCGTCCCACGGTAATTATTTTAACGGCTGTTTTTTTGGGAACATCGCACCCAGAAACCTCCTCACCAGAATCGATCCCCCAGTCAATCAAAGGCGTCTGATAGGCTGTGGGCAAATGCACGATTTCATCACCTCCGCCACGCCGAGCCCGGGGAGAGGCAGTGATCTCACCCGACGTGTTGATGCCTCCCGGTAATAAATGGCAGCAATAAATGATCTCACAAGGCGTGCTGCTGCTGCAACAAACCGAAACAATGAGAATGTGCAAGGAAGGAAAACACTGCCCGTGGCGAGCTCTGCTGCCCCCCGAAACACGGCTGAGCGGCTGAGGCCGTAAATTAGCCGTCATAAATCTCGCTGGCCGCCCCTTTAATGACATATATCTCCTGCCAAAAAGGGGGGCAGTTCTTGAAAGGGCTGGACGAGTCGATTAAATGCTTTCTGTCCTTGGGAATGTGGAAGCCTTTATTTGTTTTTCTTAAAAGGCTTTTAAATACCCTCCCGTTATCCCTCGAACAGATGTCTGGGGTAAATTCTCCTGACCCATTTAAACTTTTTTTTTTTTTAAAAAAAAGGCTGGAATTGAAGTCCAGTTTCTGGTTGGATTCGCTGGCCAGCACCTGACAAAACTCTGCGAGCTGCAACGCTGAGGTTTAATGGCTCTGTGGTGTGACTTTTAATGGCAAGGCTGAGGAAACTAAGATAAATTAAAAACTAATTGGGGACGTTAACAGCTTTAGCAGGCCCCACATATGGAGCCCAGGAGAACACTCCCAGAGACCTTCCAGGCGGCTCCCGTTGCAGGGAGCACCTCCAGACTAGTTCCACACTTTGTTACAGATAAAAAAAGAGACAAAAATATGTTTCCTTCCCTCTATTTTAACAGCAGAGCAGCCCTTTGCATGTCTGCTCAGCAGGATGGATGTGCCACTTGTGGGTGCTGCTGTCATTTCACCCCAAATTACCCCAAACCTTCCCAACCCTTCCCCCCCCCCAAAAAAAAAAACATCCAACCTGCCCCATGGAGGAAAGAAGTTGCAAAGGCCACAGGAAGACAATTCCTTCCCCAGAGGTGCCACTGAGGTTGGAAATACATGGAAATACAGTTCCAGTAAATAGAGGAAAGTGGTGGTTAGAAGTGTTAGTGGAGCCCTGCTTACTGTTTCACACCATAAAATCCCTCTCCCTGGAGCACCAGTGGATAAAACTGCCTGTGTTACGTCCAGGAATAGAAACACCTCCCCTTTGCTTTATGGGCTCTGCAAGCCAGTCATGGATCCATTCTGGAATTATCTGGGTGAAATTTCTGTACAATTTTACAACTTATCTACTGGGGAAAAAACATCCCCACCTGCTCATCCGTAACCTCAGATCAATCCTCTTGTCCTCACAAAGTCGAATCCTTGGCACAGGTGTATTTCTACAGGGCTACAAGACCAGCACAGATCCTTAATATTGCAAAGCCCCTTTCATATTGCAGAGAAAAAGCAGAGGCAGGAGGACAGGAAATGCAAATAAAAGTCGGGGGAAAAAAAATAAAAATCAGTGGAAACCTGAGGCAGAAGCATCTCGTCTGGCAAATGGGAAAAAGGAGGAAAAATAAAATGAAAAAAGGAAGAGAAACACGATATATCACACAGGAGAACGAGCTGCCTTCTGTACCAGGGTGCTGGATGGTGAGAAACTACTGGATGATAAAAAAAAAAAAGAGCTTTGGAAGGGGCTGTACTTTATTATTCCACTGCCCCCAGAGAGCCACAGCCTTTCATGGGTCACCTCAGCCTGAACCCAAACCAAACACAGCGACAGTAAATTACCCCAACAGGTACCAAATGTCTTCAGCCAGCTCCGGGCCCACTGGGTGAGCCACAGCATCCAAAGGGCCTTCTCATTTCCCTTAAAGCTTCTCTTTAGTCACTAAACCAACTGTTCTACAGGAGGGAGAGGCCCAAACCACCAGAATTTTAACATTCCTACAATATTTTAGGGGTCTCAGCAGAAGATTACGAGTGAGGGCTCCCCCCAGAATTCCCCCAGCTTGTCATCACCGCTCATGATTTGCAAAAAATAATTGGACCAGGAACACCTTTCAAGGCCTCCCCAAATAAATCAATTAATTGATTGATTAATTAATTCTGTTTAGTATCCAGACAGAACAGTTTGCTTCAGGTACCACGTCAAATACATCCTGAAATATGAGGTTATTGGGAAGCAAAAGAGGGCAGCAAAGGGTAAACATGAACATCTCCAACACTGCCAAGGCACCAGAGCAGGAAAGTTTGGAGACTTTTAGGCAAGAAAGATGAGTTTAGGACAGAAATTTGGGACAGGTGGGTTTGTTGCTTGGTCTTTCCCATCCATCCTGGGCTGGGATGGTGTGTTCACAATCATCCCCAGCCATGGTGTGTTCACAGACATTCAGGCTCTGCTCACTTTGCCTACCTACAGTTTTTCCCTCTCCAAAAATTCCAAGCTGCATTTTCCCAGTACAATTCATTAAAATAAAATTCCAGATCAACAGGGGAGTGACAGAACTATGTTAAATGTTCACCCACCCCACAGAGCAGGGTGGATGAGGAGAAGCTCAGGAAAAACACGACGACACCAAAACACTCCTGCAAACAGCTCCCAGGAGGAGCAGAGCAGCAGAAGGAAGGCCAGGAAAATAAAACAAGGCATTCCTTGCCTGGATTTCAACACTGGGGGTTGAGCTGGGTTGAGTTCTCCCTTCCACCCTCGTTCCTGTGCCGAGCAGGGAGCTGTATCGATTAATCTCAGACGAGCAAGCCAAATGCAAACGTTAAATGTGCTGCTTTGGGGGCTGATCCAAACTGTTAAAACCAGGACTGTGTTTCTCATCCAAATGCTCAGGTTGGGGGTGAGCCCTGGCTGGGCACTGCCAGGGCCCAGGACAGCAGCTCAGACCCACAGAACCCAAATATCCTCAGCCCAAGACAGGTCACTGCAGAAAGGCACCACTGTGAGTCAGAGCTGAATTTCCCTGTGTGTCCAAACACAGTCCATGGCTAGGATTTCAACTGGAAATGTCAAAACACACAAATATCTTGCAGGGGAAAATAACATTATGTGAGTAGCTCAGCTCTTGGACGCGGGCTGACCACAGGCTGAGTGGCCACATCACCACAGAGATGTCCCACTCCAGTCTCTGACGTGGAGTTCTGTAGCTCCAGGACTTTTGCTTGGAGAATTTAGGTGAAAAAATCATTGCACTTCTCCCTTAGGCTTCACCTGGATTCTTTCCCTCCATCTAAACTCCAGCTATTACACTGACACACAAGGGAAATAACACAAAGCTGACCCAGGGATGGGTTTGATACCCCAAAAACAGTTGCTGTGAAAAGGGAAGCTTCTCTCTCCATCATGTCTTATCATCTCCTACAGCTCCAGGGACAGCAGCTGGCCTCCCCTCTAACCCTTCTGAAAGACACTGGTGTTTGCCAAACCTCCAAAGTCACCAGAGAAAGGAAAGCCTGACGTGGAGATTCAGACACTTTCCTCTCCTTACGGAGAACCTGTACCTGCTGCAGCCTTGGCATCAGCTGGGGCCACCTCCCTGCCTATGGAAGCTGCTGAAAATCCTGCTCCCAGGCCAACAGGCAGCTTTGCTTCCCTCAGGAGCTGTTTGGGCTGATTCAGCAGCTGCAGGGACAGCCCCGCTCGGCATCGCAGCAGCTCCTCCTGCTGAGGGCTGCACGGAGCACAGCGGGAGGGAAGGGAAGGGAAAGGATCCAGGAGGGCTCTGCGCCTCCAAGGCACAGAGAAAAACAGCTTACTGCATCAAAACCAGGAGTTAGTCAGGGATGGCTCTGAGGGACCCTGAAAAACTCAAGTCATGAACTGCTTGGATCTATTTTTCAGTCACAGAGCAGTTTGGGTTGGGAGGGACCCTAAAGCTCCCCCAGTTCCACCCCTGCCATGTGCAGGGGCACCTTCCACTAGACCAGCTTGCTCCATTTTCTAACGAATATAAAAAGTGTAACGACAAAATTATATCAGTGACTTAAAAAGGAAACAGGTTCGAGATGCTCAGCGTGGTTGCTGCAAAACTTTGGCTTAGAAAACAAAACCTTCTTTGGTTTAATTTTATTTTCTCTGCTTTTTTCCGGTGACCAAAAAGGGAAACACTCAAAGGACAGAGAGGGAGAGGAAGCAAAGCGAGTAAAACACCACATAGCCTGTGCCCCAGTGAAAACAGATTGGATTTGTACTTCAAAACCCCATTTTTGTAGCTGAAAGACCCCTCGGACTGTGCTGAGGCGACGAGACACCGTCACAGGCAGCTGGTCACAGGCAGACCCCCTTAACTGAAAACACAGCAGGGGAGTCAATAATGGGGAACAGAACCAAAACTACCCAACGACAAAATATTTAGCAGCAGATAAAAATCCCCCCCCCCCTCCCGAGGAGCAGCTCACAAAGGAACATCTCATCTTAAACCTATTTTGGCCCGAGCCTCGCGAAGCCTTTCATGTCCCGCTGGTTTTCTCCCGGGCAGATGGGAGGGTGTCTTCGCTCGTCCCATCCCGCCCCGGGGACTTCATTGGACTTGAGTGGTGCATTAATCTGCTGGCTGGCTTTCGCTCTTGCCCCTTGTAAACCCATCTCCTCCCGCCTGCCGTACCTGCCGAATATCCGGGGGCAAACGGGGCCTTTGATCTGCGCCTTGTCGGGGCGGCACCACGTGCATTCCTGCAGATTCGAGACAGACCCTCGGCTCCCGTCCTGCTCGGGGTTCCCAACGCTGCAGCACCAAGGCACGGGCCAGGAGGAGGGGAAGGGCTGCGTGTTTGCATGGCTAGAATTAAATATGAATTAATTTTATACACATTAGATATAAGGAAGCACTTCTTGGACAGAGAAGCCGTGGCTGCCCCATCCCTGGAAGTGTTCGAGGTGAGGGCGGACTGGGCTCGGAGCAACCTGGTCTAGTGGAAGGTTTTAAGCTGAGATTTAACACGCCTTCCAACCCACACAATTCCATGGATCTGGGATCCTAAGCTATAAGGCTTTCCCCAGCTTCTCTGCCATTATCATTGTCCTAAAATAACACAGAATTGCAGCTGTGACCCTCAGGTGGTCACAGTGCTCCGAGGAGGGGCTCGGCATCACCGCTGCTGCCCATCACAGGACAGCAGCAGGGTCCTCCCCGTGCTCCCAGCAACAGCATTTCCCACATAAACTTGCCATAAATCTCCAAGGGCTGATTTTGGCCAGTGGGAACCAGCCCACTCCCAGTGGGAATCACTGGCTCCCACTGGCAAGGGAAGAGGCGCTACCAAGTGACTGTTGTTAAAGCACGGTGGTCAGGACCCAACTCCAGCTGCTGAGGGCTGGGCAGAACCGTCTGGCTTTTCCACAGAACCCCACAAGCCCCCGGAAAAATCAGTTTTCTGGGGTTTTGTGTAATTTTCCACCGGGCAGAAGGGGAGAGTCCTCATTCCATCTGGCCCCTTCATTCCGTCTGGCCCTCAGAGGAAGGTTAAGGACTCAACAAGAAAGAATTCGGCTGACCTGAAAACAGAGAACAACAAGTTTCAAACAGTGAGGCAGAACTTGGATTTCTGGAGTGGTTTTTTTTTAGCTGAAACGCTCCAAAAATGCTCCAAAAAAACACCAAACGCCTGAACCGAGGAGGCATCCACGCTCCTCCCTCCTGGTTAGCAACCTCTCATCCCAAATTCCAGATTTTTTCCTTCTTTTATGGAGTTAAGGAGCGCTTTGCTCATCAAGAGCATTTCTGGAGTGTCTGATCACTTCGGCTTCCCTCCGGATTTTGCATGTGAGCAAAAATAGGGAGAAGGAAGAGAGCCAAGGGCTCGGTGGGGACTCAGTGCAGGCAACAACGAGCCTGCTGTGACTTTGGGGGTGCAGGGGGACAGATTTACACCCCCCAGGACCTGAAGCAACGCACTGAACCCCTGCAAGGGCCAGCGAGAGCCGGGAGGAACAGTAAATCAGGGAAAGCATGGCCCAGTTACCCACTGGAGTCTGGCACCTGAGCATTCCAAAGGCAGAAAAAAAACCCCAGAGCCACCAGCCGAGTGCCAGGAGCTCCGTCAGCTCGTATAAATCAGTTTATTCTGACTTACACCAGTCAAAACCCAGCTGCTGAGCTGCTGGGCTTTTTTTTTCCCCCCCTCCCCCCTTGCTCCCTATTTTTCCAGCAGAGCGTGCCTGGCCCTGGCCAAGCCGCCTGGAATGAAAAACAAAGCCCAACGTGCCATGACGGAGACTTCCAGGCAAAGAGTAAACACGGGGAACAACCCCCCGGGGCGGAGCCTCCCCTCGGATCCCTGTCGGAGGGTGGCAGCGCAGCCCCACAGTTCGCACTCAGGACGGGGAAAAGCCCAGGAGCATCTTCCCCAAATTTATATTTGGGATGGATGCTCCGCTCATCCCCGGGCTCTGGAACCCCCCACAGCTCCATTTCCAGCCTCAGCGGGGCTAAATCCCAAATCCCAAAAATCCCATTTCCCCAGATCGACACCTGTTTGCAAGGAAACCTGCAAAAAAAAAAAAAACACCCCAGTTTGCGAGGACATCAGGATAAACCACACTCTGAGCACAATTTGATTGCTACTCCCTGTATTAAATACACCTTAACGATAAAACTTAGGAAAAAGGGTATTTAATATTTGGTTTTCCAACGGATATTCTTTCCCTCAGCTACTGGTACGGGTGGGTGTGACACCCACCCCCTTTTCACAAGCAATTCTTGTTCCTCTGATAGTTCCCAGCGAGCAAAAAACAAAGGGTTGTGAGCTCAGTTATTTGGGAAAAGGGAATATTTACGCATAAATATAAAGCTAAATAAATATAAATTACATAAGTTACATAAATATAAGTATATAAGTATATAGTTAAATAAATATAAATATATAGTAATGGGAAGGATACCTTGTTTTGCCTGAAAACGGGGAAAAAACCCCAGTTTTTGATGCTCTTCAGGGACATATTTCTTGAGATCCAACAATCCTAGAAGGAAATTAAATAGAGGTGAATCCGAGGAGTGGCTGGAGGGGGGTTTAGAGATGCTGCAGATTGTGGTGGATGTCTGGAAGAGGGGGGAAAAAACCCATCAACCCCCAGTTTGGAGCGTTATCCCAGCCCTGTGCGCTCTGCCAAAAATAAACCAGGTCAGCCCCCCCTTTCCTGCCCCCAGCACACCGAAAAGCTGGAGGAGCTTCACATCCCCGGGGTAAACCTGTCAGGGCTGCCGAGCGAACGCGACGCGCCCGGCGAGGGGCTTGGAATGGCTTTTCCTCCAAAAGCAAAGGAAGAGCTTTGGCTCAGGGCGATGTGGGTTATAAATGGGCGACTGTTGTGCATTAGCTGCAGCATTCTTCCTTTTACCACCCAATTTTCCCTTTATTCCGTGGCAGCACTGGGGGTTCTATTGCACATCGGGGGCATCCGAACTGGAAATCATTAAAACGGAGGGTTCGGGAAGAGTGGACCTTCTGTGAGTGGAAGCAAAGGCTGCCACAGCTTCCTGAGTCGATGATTTAACGATGTGTTCTGCATTTTCTTAATTTTCCACATTTTAAAGGCCTCTGTTCTCCATTTGTTGGGGGGGGGTGGAGGAGGGAGCGCTCCGGAGGCACGGCAGGCCCGGCCGCTGGGAATGGCAAACCCAGGATGCCCACAGGATGGGGGCACTTCGGTAGCTGGGGCAGCTCTCCCCTCAGAAATGCCCCCATCCTGGGAGAGGGAAAATCTGATCCTCAAACAAACCCCAGGCCTCCAAGGGGGGGTGCATTTGGGGTGGGAAATGGGGATATCCCCTTCTTCCCAGGACAGCAGAAATCCCCATGCCAGGACTACCCGTGTGCTGGGGGTGGAACGGGGACCCCCAGCCAGGTGGACACCCCAGATCCAGGATTTTGGGGTTCCCCAGTCCCAGCAAGACCCGACACCTCGGTGGGGAAGCTCCACACAGGGGATAACTTGAGGTTCCCAAGCAGAGCTCGCTTGGAAACACATCATTACTCCCAGAATTTACCCTCTGTTTTTTTGCTCTCCCTCCCAGCCCCATGTGCAGATCCAGGGCTAAAAATCATGCACAGATTTTTATTTCAGTGTGAGCCCAAAGCGCAGGGCTTGGCTTGGGTTTTCTTGGCTTTTTTTCCCTACTTTTTTTAAACAAATAGTTGAAAAATATGGAGAGAAAAAAAAAAACCCTGCTCTCGTTTAAATACCATATATCACCCAGGAATGAGCTGTGCAGAGTGCGTGTCTGTTCTGTATAACTTAAATTTATACCCGTGGCCGAGTGAAATCATCACTTAAAATAAAGTCAAATGTCCATTTTTCAGATTTAATTAAGACATCATTTTGATGGAGGCTGAGCTAACATAAACAAGCCAAGCAAGGCAACATGAAGAATGAACTGCAGGGAAAAGCTGGAGCTCGTTTGTCCCCCCGAGCTGCCTGGCTGGAGCTGAACAGGGCCCGTGTCTTACAGGGAGCTACAAGTGTTTTCTGCTGTGGTTGAATGTCAGGAAGGTAAATAGAAGGAGTTATTTTGGAAAAGGGCTGCTGGAATGAGCTCCCTGGGCTTTATCTCTCCTGAATCCAGAAGGAAAGCAGCCTCAGTGCTCTAAAGCACCTCCTCTGTCTGTGTGGGCAGGGGAGGTGCAGGGGGCACAGGGATGGGTGGAATCCCCTTGGCAAGGCACAATCCCAGAACCATGGAATTACTGACGTTGGAAAAGACCTCCCAGCCCAGCGAGTCCAACCTGTGACTGATCCCCAGCTTGTCACCCAGCCCAGAGCACTGAGTGCCACGTCCACCTCCAGGGATGGTGATGCCAGCACCTCCCAGCCCATTCCAAGGCCTTACCACCCTTTCCACGGAGAAATTCCTCCAGATGTCCACTCTGAACCTCCCCTGGCACAGCTTGAGGCTGTTTCCTCTCATCCTGTCACTTGTTCCCTGGGAGAAGAGAAACCTTTCATTTCTGCTCTCGAATGCATAGAAAACACACAAAGGGAAGCCGTGCCAAGCTTTTCCTCTCTCCCAGCTGAGGATCTGAAAATCCAGTGGGAGCCAGGCTCAGGAAACCATTCCCACCAGTGGCTTCGTTAGCCTACGGGGCAATTAGGAAATGCTGCAGTAGCACAAGCAATACTAAAAACCCCAAACGTGAAAGCAAAGTTGCCCTGAGATCTGCTGGAAAAAAGGGTTCACCATTCCAAGAATCCCTTCGTCCTTATTTATTTCCTTCACCAAATCCCCAAGGGATTAATGTAAAGGTCACAAATATTTAAAGAGGACTATTTAAAGAGGACTTTCTGGTTACCCCCCTTGGGGGCCGTTGCAAAGAGTAAAGGATTCACACCGAACTCCTCCACGGAAAACGGGAATGAGCTGCACTTCGCAGGGTGCCAAAACTTCGTCTTATGTAATTGCCACCAGCGTGAACTTCAGTTGGGAAAAAAAAAAATAAAAAAGGGGGAAAAAATATGCTTAAAGCTCAGGAAATGTATCTTTGGACCAGGGTGGGTTTGGTGTGGCCCAGGCCTGGCACTGCACCCGCCCGCTCCCACCTTCCCGAGGTGCCGGCGCAGGTGGCTGCTCCGGGAGGCTGGGAGTGATTTGTGGCGGCTCTGATTCCACCTGGCTGCTATTTCCCAAATCCCCAAATCGCTGCCAGGCATGGCACCCTGCACGGCTGCCGTAAATAACGGCCCTGGAGCTGCCGGGGGCTCGGGAAGGACCACGGAGCGGGGGCTGGAGACACCTGAGGGGCATTTCTGTCCTCATTTTCCCTGTGAACCCTCGTTGTGTTCACACAACACGGGGGTTATAATGTTAACACATTTATGAGGCTGATGCAACCACACCATCCAGCATCACCTCCCTGCCTGCCCCGGGGGAAAGGGGCATCCTGCACACCAGGAACAGCCCTGCACAGCCAAAAAAAGGACTTACACACCACACCCTCGCTTACCTGGGCTTGGCTTTCAGCACACCTCTGATGGTGTTTTAGGGAGGAAATGGGATTAATAGCAGTTATATTAATCCCTACATTCCATCAGTTCCTCCCTCTCCCCACTGCTGCCAGTAATTCCTTTTGCCACATAAACTAATTGCATTTGTATTCCAAACTAGTTGCATTTGTGTTCTGCCGCTGCCTCTCTCCCCTTCATACACCTCTTCATCCACCTTGGTCCTGGGAGCATTCCCGAGGCAAACACCCCTTCCCAGGAAACCTGAACCATACAGGGCCGTATTTCACCACCCCTGTTTGTGAAGCCTCACCACAGTGGAAAAAAAATAACCCCCCAGGTGTTTTCCTCTCCTCAGGCAGGGGGAGAGCAAGGTGGGAATGTGCACTGGAAGAAATGCCCTTTTGGGGTGACTTTCCCTGTCCCATCCCTGGAAGTGTTCGAGGCCAGGTTGGGCAGGGCTTGGGACAACCCGGCTGGTGGAAGGTTGGCGGGGGGGGTGGAACTGGATCATATTTAGGGTTCCTCGCTGGGAATCAGCACTTGCACCCATTGCAGCACCTTAAAATGCCACGTGAGGACTGGGGGGAAAGCTCTGTGCCCTAACTGCAGTCCCTTGGCTCCTGCAGCAGCAGGAAGGTGTGGGAGCTGAGGGAGCTGCTTTATTGCTTCACACCTTGTAAAATGGGCTGCTGTGACTTTTACTGCAGCATTGGCTGTTCTGGCTAGTGGGGAAGAGGGAGTTCCATCCCCACCAGGCTCCAGGGCCTTCCCAAACCAGGCACAGGTACCACAAGGGAATTAGGAACACGCTTGGCTGCCCCATCCCTGGAAGTGTTCAAGTCCAGGTTGGGGCTTGGAGCAAGCTGGTCGAGTGGAAGGTGTCCCTGCCCGTGGCAGGGGGGTGGAACTGGGTGATCTTTAAGGTCCTTTCCAGCCCAAACTATTCTGTGATGAGCCCTGCCTCCCATTCCCAGGGATTATTCCAGGGAATCCACTTCCCTGCCCATCCCAGGGGGAAAGGGGTCCCAGCCTGGCAGGAGCAGCCAAAAGGAACTTTCACACCTCACGCCCTCGCTTACCTGTGTCTGTTTTCAGCACACCTCTAGCAGCAAACAGTGTTTTTAGGAAGAAATGGGATGCTAGTGCACAGGTTGGATTAATGCTGTCATTCAGGGAAAAGAAAGGACTGAGTTAAATTAAGGTCTGTCCAAATATCAAGCATTAGTCTCTGTAAATGAAATAACAGCCCCCATCACCTTCTCCTCCCCTCCCAGCTCCAGTTTTGTTGTCAGCCACTTCTAACATATTTTATCTTTTTTATTATTATTATTTTCCTTATTCCCCCTCATGTGTTTTTCCAGCACTAAAACCCCCTCTGCTTTTTTAATCCCGTCCTAGAAAATTTTCGGTTACATCATTTGCACAAATATGTTGTTGTTAACATTGAAAAACCTCTTTGCTTGCAGTTGTATATTTTATTTGGCTAAAAACCCCGCTCACGTCTAATACATCACACGTCCTCTGGCGATACTATTTAAGCTGGAAATTCCAAAACTCACAAATACCGAGTAGCCAAATGTTCCAGAGCCGGGCTCGTCTCCTAAACATGTAATATATCTCCCCCTTCTCCAAACAGAAATAGATTTCTCTCGGATTTGTTTGATAAATTCGACCCAAGATTTCCATTTGGAGCCGCTGGAGTTCCTACTGTTTTTCTGCGTGCTGGTGGGCCCAGCCCTAATCACCCCAATCTCCCCGGGAGGCCATAAATTACGGCAATGAGATGGGGCTTTGTGTCGCTGGGGCGGCGGGAGGAGGGCGCGTTTTGACAGGCAGGGATTTAATTCCTGGCTTTATGAGGGATGGGAAAAGCGGGGATTTACGAGCCTGTCGGGGCTGCTGGAGGGCTCCGTCCTTCGCCGGCCGTGTGAGAACAGATGGACGGACGGACGGATGGACACCCCCCCCAGCACATCCAACCTGACCTGGACGCTCTCCCCGCTGCTTCCAAATGGGATCCATATGCCCAGAGAGCCCTTCCCTAGCACGGCTCCCTCCTCTGCCAGGGGCTGCCCCGGCCCTGATGGATCCCAGAAGGGTTTGGCCTGCAAGGGACCACCTCATTCCCACCCCCTGGGATGCTTCGGAATCACAGAACTGTTCAGGTTGGAAAAGACCTTTAAGACCCAGCTCTGGCCACGTCCCCAAGTGCCACAGCTTAAATCCCCCCCCAGGACGAAATCCCGTGATCCAAAGGAGATTTTTACCTGGCTGGTGCTTGTTTCCAGAATGCCCAGCTGGATGCAGGGAGCTGTGCTGTCTCCCCTGCATTACAGATGTTCAGGGGTGGCGGGCAGAGCCTTCTTTTCCAGGCGTGAACCGCTGCTCCTGCTTTTCCCTGGCAAATGGAATAAAGGTGACTGGAGCACGCAGAGCCTCCCAGACTGCCTCGTGCTGGCAGGAGAGGGGGAACAGCTTTTGTTATTACTGCCAATCACAAAATATTGGGGGGTTTTAGTGAAATGAAAGCCTGCGAGGGGCCCAAACCCAGACCTGAGCTCATCCCTTTGAGCAGAGCACAGGAGCAGCTCCCGAGGGCTGGGCGGGACTCTGGATTTGCGTGTTGGGAATTACTTTATGCAGAAATAAAAGAATGAATTAAAGCAGGAGTTGAACAAGGAGTTAAGCAGGGAATGCCAAAGGGCCAGGGCAGTGTTTGGTGTTGTACCTTCCGGAATGTTGCCTCGATCCTGCTCCTGTGGCAGCAGCTTCTCTCCAAACCATCAGCTCGGATCTCCTCAGTATCCAGCCAAATCTGGAATTAAAATAAAATTATTTTAAACCAGAGCCCTGCACCCAGCACAGAGGAAACTCAGGGCTGGGGCAGCCACATCCCAGGAGACACGGGATGCAGCTCCAAAACTGGAGCAGCACAGCCCTGCTCACCACCCTGGGGATGCTTCCCTGGCTGGGAGGAGGCTTTGGAACCTTCTGGCACCTCCCTGCTGCCTCAGGGAACGTCCTGGAAGCAGGGCTGGAAGCGGGAGCTGGGAGCTCAGCCTTCCAGGGTGTTGATTCACATCTGTCAGTAGATTAAACTGCTTCGGGTTCCCAGCCTGGAGTTTTCAAATAAACCAAAATGAGCTAAAACAAACTCAAACGAGCTCAAAAAAGCTTTAATGCACCAACAATAAACTGGGACGGCTCAGGAGCGGCTTCACATCGGGCCTGGCGGGGCTGGGAACGGACCAGCCTCTGCAATTTGGGGGGAAAAACTGCTTTTCAGTGGCTTCAGTTTCTTTCCAATCTTTCCCCCTTCCTATTCCCGGAGATTCTGAGCCACGCAGAGCCAGATGTGAGGCTGTCATAGGAGAAACAGCAACACCAGGCCCCCTAAGGGGAGTTTGCAATCCCTCTGCTTCCTCAGCATGTGAAAACACGTGAAAACACGAGAAAACACGTGTGAAAGTGTAAAAAAAAAAGAAAAAAAAAAGGCTTTTCTGCATTAATCACTCCTGGCAATACAGAATGAACAGCTGGGAATAACTCGGTGCCACACTGGACTTTCGGGTTGTCCTGAGGGATAGCACACAGAGCCCAAGGGATTCCCAAGCTGATGCTGCTCTTTGGGGAATTACAACCACTGGAAAATCTGATTTCATTAACTGGCTTCATTTGGAAGCCCCTTGTCAAGTTCCAGAGCCCCGGGCTGGGTTGGACGAGGCTTGGAACAACCTGGACCAGTGGAAAGTGCCCGTGGCAGGGGGTGGAATGTGCTTTCGGGTTCCCTTCCAACCCAAACCTTCCCACACCTGCTCCCAGCTCGCCCTTCTCCCTGCTGTTTTCATTAGCACGGTGGTGTTACTGTCCCAGCCACAGCAGCACATCCATCATTCCCGACGGGATCCAGCTCGGCTCTTTCTGGTGCTCCTTATTAACCAGGATCAGCAGGATTTTAACGGGAAAGGAGGAAAAAAAACCAAAAAATCTCAAATAATGGGACTCCAGGACCTGAGGCTTGGGAAGAAGAACATTCCAGTGCTTTGGGAAACATTGGCAATCAGGAATTCAGCGGGATGGGAGAAGTCTTTAAAGACCCCTAAAGCAGCTGAAAGCTGCAGCTGGCAGAACAAAGGGACACTGGCAGCAATTAGCATCACTTCATTAATTAAGGGGGGTGTAAGAGATGCTCATGGCCTTGCTCAGGTCCTAAAATTCTGATTTCCCAATCTTAGTTCCCACTCCAGAGAGTTAGAGGTGACATTTCATGCCAAAAACTGTAAGAAGTCATCAAAAACGTGAAAATAAAATAATGATTATTTATTAAGGGTGGGGAGCTCTGAGGCTCCCACTGGAAAGATTTATCCCCCCACCCCAGAAAGGGAATTTTAAGTCACACATTAATGTAAATATTAATAATAGAGGGTAAAATCCTTATGGAAAAAAAAAATTAGGAATAGGCTAAAAAATAGAAATGAAATAAAAACCAGATATTTGTCCAAATTAAATTGTGTTGTCATTAATTTAAATAGTTAAATAATTATTTTAATCATTACTAAGTAACTCAAAAGTTATTAAAAATAATAATTATTTTAAATAATTGCAGTTTTGCCCGTGTAAAAAGTTTTTTATTCACCTGGCAATGAGCATCAAAATCACCCAAATTAAACCTTTTGTGTCTTAAACAGCCCTGATAATATATTTATTTTAGTAACTTTGTTATAATAGATACATTCTATAATATATTTTATTATAATGGATTCATTACATAATATATCCATTATTACATTTCTGTTGTAAATTATGAAGTATTCAATACTTTGGACAAAATATACCCACCTATCATTTAAATTTAGTCCTTATTTTAATATGAAGCTATTTCAATTTAAAATAAATATCCTTTAAAAATATCCTTTAATATAAGAGCTGAACGTGCCATAAATCCTCCCACAGCGTATTCCCACCCATCAGCCAACCTGGGGAGGAGTGGGGGGAAATGGGGAATTTGGGATGAAAATAATTCATCCTGCATTTCTGGTTCTGTTTCCCCCCCAAAAAAAATGTTCTTCAAAAATAGGAATATTTCACCAGCGATACATTTCCCAAACAGCCCTGCTGTGAAGGCAAATAAATGCCAGGGTTTGGAAAGGAAACCCGGCTTTATTTTTCCGTGATAAATCACTTCCTCCATGAATTATCTTTGATTTTTAGGAATTATGAACATCCAAGGAATAACTGTCCAGCATTTGCCATTTTTCCCTCGTAATACAGCTCGGGGTCACCCAACCCAGCAAAAGGAACCTAAAGGTAAATCCCTTATAAAACCAGAAAAAATATCAATATTTCCTTATTTTTTTCTATTTTTTTTCTAATGCTTTGAAGGAATTTAGGAAGCAAATTACTTATATAAAAAAAAAAATTAAAAATCAGTATTTCCTTGTTCTAATTTTTTAAGTGCTTGAGGAACTTTGAAGACAAAAATTACAGCTGTTTCCTTATTTTATTATATTTTTAACAGTGCTTTGAAGCACTTTATAAAGGAAGTCCCTCAAAAATATCATAAAAATAAATATTTCCTTATTTTACTATATTTTAAAAAGTGTTTAAAAGCACCTTAAAAACCAAGCCCTTACAAATACAAATCTCTCCTTATTTTATTACGTTTTTTAGTTCTTTGAAGCACTTCATAAAGCAAATCCCTTAAAAATACATAAAAATCAAGATTTCCTTTTTCTGCTCTTATTTTTAAGGGCATAGAAGCTCCTTAAAAAGCAAGTTCTCAAAAAAAGACAAGTATTTCCTTATTTTATTTTAAGTGCTTGGAAGCCCTTTAAAAAGCAAGCCCTTAAAATAATAAATAAAAAATTCCATATCTCCTTAATCAATTCTAATTTTTAAATGCTTAGAAGCGCCTTAAAAAGCAAGTCCTTAAAAATTCAGTTACTTCCTTATTTTATCCTATTTTCGGGTGCTTAGAAAAAGTTTATAAAGCAAATCCTTTAAAAAAGTCTTCACACCCTGCTGTGGGTGTGCAGGTGGAACTGGATGAGCTTTAAGGTCCCTTCTGACCCAAATTATCCTGAATTCACCTTTTATGAATAAAGTAAAAAAAAAAAAAAACAAAACAAAACCATTAAAATCACAAGTTCAATACTGAGGGATGGTGTGGGTTTCGAGACACCAGAATTAAAATCTAACTGGAATTTATTTCTGCTCAGTCTCTTCCTTGGAAGCTTCCAGAGCTTTTGTTCCCCACGATTTGGGAAGGAAAGCAAAATCACCCGCGAGGGTGACAGGGCAGGGAAGTGCCAAGGCTGAGTCAGCTGCACTTTGAGATTAAAAAATGAGATCAAATCTGGCAGAAAAATGGCATTAAAACTCCCTGTCTCTCTGTGAGAGAGTCAAACGTCCCAGTGTCCATCACCAGAACCCTGCCCAGCCCTGCATTCCCCAGGGAAAGCAGAGGCTCCTCCCTCCTTTCCTTCCCAAAGTTAAGGGGGTGGGTGGGTGTTCCACGGGTTTGGAAATCCACATCTTCATGTCCCCACCGGTTCATCACCCACGGTTCTGTTTGACCTCGGGGTGGGAAATCCCAGCTGGAATTCTGTGTGCTCCGAGGGGAACACCTGGGAAATAATAAATGAAATAAATGACGTCTGCCATCCCAGGGTACAACAGCAGGGCCTGGCTTGGGGGTTTTTTTCAGGGATATTTAACCCAACCCGCAGCAGTTAAACCCCATGGAGTTCCTCTTTACCTTCCAATCACCCTCTTTGCTTTTCCCAAAGCCACAGTTCTCCCAAATGCACCAAAAAAGAAAAACCCAAACCCCACATCTGGTGGGTTTAATGCTGCAGAAGGCATGTGATTTAAATTCCCCCAAAATGCGGGAAGTGGAGCCCGTTCTGCTGAGCACAGCCAGCCCCAGGCCAAGGCATGAATTAGGGTTTATAACCCTGCAGAGAGAATCCCAAAGAATCACAAGAAAAACATTTCAGCTGGAGTAGGAAAGTTCTCTGTATTCCCCTTTACAGCCAACCATAACTTTCCTGGGATGAGTTATGCTCCCTGTTATTGGCCTGTTGTTCCAGTTAAATAAAAACTGTTTTCCAGGAGAGGCACCGGTGAGTGTCGCTTCCCAAATCCCTCCTCAGTTCTCCCAGCTGAGCTTTCTGCCCAGACCTTTGGTTTTCATGGAGTTCTAAATAAAAAAAAAGATCTTATCTCTCTCCTTCCTTCCCTCCCTCATCCACCCTTGCCAGAGGCTTCCTCGTCTGTCCTGGGACAATAATTTGGGAAGGGTTTATTATTTTGTCCGAGGTGTCCCAGCCCTTTGGTGTTTAGGTTCTAACCTTTTTTGGAGAAGGCAATCACAGGCAAAGGGAGGTGATGCTGTACCTGCCTCAGCAGTTTCCTGGTGTTCCTTTGAGCTGGAATATCGATCCTGCGGGTTCTGCTGGTGGCACCTCGTGCTGGGCTCCCCAGGGCAGGACAAGGGGGTTATATTAAAGCAGGACAAAGTCACAGACAAGAGTTCTCACCTTACCTGAGCTCCACAGTGTCCTCTCAAATCCCTGGACGTCCAAACCCCTTCTCTGGCTGATCCTGGAAAGGGACAGACAGCAAAGAGTGAAAACACGGAGGGAACCGGAACGAAAGGATCGCTCAGAGGGATGAACTCGTCTGGTTGGGCTTTGCCTAATCCGGTGGTTTCCACTCCTTTTCCAAACCCCAGCGCTGGGATGAGCAGTTCATGCCAGATGCTGGGCTGCTCCAGACACTTCCGTGGGGTTTGGACACGAGGAGAAGAGAATCAGTCCTTTGGAGAGCGTGGGGTTGTGGTTGGAGTGCTGGGCTGGGATGCAGCTCTGGTTTCACAGCCCAGTCAGACACATTTCCTGCAGGCACACAACGGGGACATCTCCAGGGTTAGACAGGAGCCAGGCTGGATGATGGAGCACAAACCAGATTGGATCATCATTTTCTCCCAGTGGAAGTCCCCACCCGGCTCTGAACGTCTCAAACCTCAAACCACTCAACTGCAGCCCTGCTCCTTCTGCTCAGGCAGGAGCTGAGCTGCTCTCACTGGCCTGAAGGGCCTCAGAAACAAAGATTAGGCTTCAATGTACCATTTCCAGCTAGAAACCTTCCTATATCTCCATATATAGGGACATATATTCGGATATCAGGGAACATTTCTTCCCCCAAAGCACGTCAAGCAGGGAACAGGCTGCTCAGGGCACTCAGGAGGGATTTAAATTCCATGGGGATGTGGCACCTGGGGACAGGGGTTAGTGGTGGCCTTGGCAGTGCTGGGGGGAATGTTGGACTCAGTGGTTTGAGGGCTTTTCCAACCCTAAAGATTCTATGATTTAATATATATATATTTACATATATTAAATTCCTGTTTATATTATTCTCTTCTGATATCTCTTCTCTATTATTATATCCTGGTTTTATACATATATATATATTAAATTCATGAATATATATATTAAGTTCCTGCTTGCAAAATCTTGAGAACAAGGAATGGGGAAATGCAGGTTTTAGTGCTGCAGTGGGGGGGATCTGATTAAATAAATAAAAATTTTAAAAAAAGCCTAAAAAATACAACCAAACAAGGCAGAAAATAATAAAAATAATAATAATAATAATAAAAAAGCCTGATTTATCCATTAACCCTAACGAAGGAGGTAAACTGAATTTTTAATAGCTGGGTTTACCGTGAGGAGTAGTGCTTTTTATTTGCCTTGCTGTCACATCTCCTGCCAGACCTGCACTTTCTTAGACAACCTCTCTTTTTTCACCTTTTTTTTTTTTTTTTCCCCATTTAAATTCCCAGAGCCCCTCTGGTCCCTCCAGTGGGATATCCAGCATGGCACTGCTCCCAGCAGGATAAATCCCGTGGGATCCGAGCTCCAGCTCCAGCCAGGCCAAGGAGAGACCTGGAGCTCGACACATTAAGGGGGAATGAAGCAAAGCCCAGCAGTTGTGCAGAGGTTGTATCGGTGCTCCTGCTGAAAAGGAAGGGATGCTCTGTCCCTGCACCCACTGGATGCTCAGGACTCATCCTGGAGAGCCAACAGCACCCCCAGCATTCCCCTTCACCCCTTCCCACCCCAGCCTGTATTCCCTGAGCAGCAGGGAAAAAGGGGATCCCAGCAGCTGGAGCAGGAAGGTGATGTGCTTTCATCCAAAAAAAAAAAAAACCAAACAACCCTGGAGCCTGAGGGAAACAGAGTTCAGGAGCTGGTTCCTCACACACGGGGCTCCAGGCTCCTCAGAGCACAAGAGTTTGCTAAAATAAACTCCATTATCCTCCATCCAGCAGGACATTTGAGAGCCAGGGCCTATGGACACACCCTGGACCTGCTTCCAAAAATTCCAACCTGGCCTTGGACACTTCCAGGGATCCAGGGGCAGCCACAGCTTCTCTGGGCACCCTGTGCCAGGGCCTGCCCACCCTCCCAGGGGAGGATTCCTTCCCGATATTTAATCTTAAATCCCATGAACAGATATTTATGAGCGCCAGACCCTGTACAGGGACACAGGGAGGTCATTTCCACTCCTGCCCCGTGCCCATCCAGCCACTTTGGGTGGCCCTGGAGATGCGGCAGATGAAGGCACAAGGTGGAAGCCTCCTGTGCACAGGGATCCTGCTGCACGTGGAGCTGCACGTGGCTTTGGGACACCTCCAGGACCCGCTGCCTCCCATCCCATCACGCTGACCCTCCCACGGCTCCTCCTTACATCACCCTGATTTAATCTTTCAGCAGGAGTCAAACAGGCACCAATCACCTCACGGAAAATCATCTGCTTGGAGACATTCCCCTTTCTCCCTCCCTGCTCTGTGGTGGTGACCACCCATGGCCGAGGTTTAGCTCTGGCAGGTCTCCCTCCCACTGATGAGTTTTCCAAACCCCAGCAGCCGGCTGGCAGCTCGGGAGAGCTGCCTCCAGGTCCAGCAACTCCAGGGGTTTTTTATTTCCCTGGCCTGGGTGCGTGTTTGTTCTTCCTCACCTTGATTCCCAAGAAGTCAAGCGGCCGGTGCCGGGGTCAGGCTGGAAGGAAATGACATTCCCAGCTGAAGGGGCAGTGAAGGCTCTGGGTGTACCTCGCGTTTCCTCTGCAGTGGGAAAAAAACGTCAGGGCTTTCCCTCATGCTGAAAACCAGAACAAAACAAAACAAAACAAAAAAAAAAAAGGAGAAAAATCACGGCTGAAAAGCAGGATTTTAGTGCCATGGTAAACCTTCCCGATTAACCGGGGCAACAGGCACAGAAAACGCGGAGTCCCACCGGTGCCCTGCAAATTATCGGCTGTGCAAGCCAGGCAAGAGCTCCAAACAAGCAGATTACGATGGCACTGCCGCCCTTCCTCATGGTTCCCCCCCAACCCCAAACACCTGGCAAGCACTTCCCATGTGGTCCGAGGCCGCAGCGAGGCTTTTCCCACCATTAAAGGAAACTTTCTGGTCGCCCCTCCCGGGCCTTTGAAGCCCAAACAACCCCCCTCCCAGCCCCAGGAATTCGCGGGTGATTTACAACTATTTGGACAAGTGGCGAGCAGGCGGGGGCGGGGGGAAGAGCCTCCACCCTCCTCAGCAGCACAGGGGAGCCTGGGCTCCCTCATCCCTGCGGGATCCCTAATTGGGTGATGTGGGGAGGGAGGGAGGGATGTGCTCACTCCTGGCGGGATAACGCAGGTGCTGGGGCAGGTTGGAAGGATGGATAAAGAAGGCGAATAAAGTTGGTTTTCCTGGATGCTGGCGCCCCAAGCACCCCTACCAGCGCCCTCGGAGCAACAAATCTCAGCCGGGAGAGCTGAAGAGAAAATTAAATTAAAACCAAAACCAAACCGAACCAAAAGTGTAAATCGCATTGGAAAAACCTGGCACAGGCTGCCCAGAGAAGCTGTGGCTGCCCCTGGATCCCCGGGAGTGTCCAAGGCCAGGCTGGACAGGCTTTGGAGCAACCTGGGCTAGAGGAAGGTGTCCCTGGGCTGGAATGAGATGAGAGCTTTAAAGTCCTTCCCAACCCGTTTTGAGATTCCATGAAAATTCATGCTGGACCCCCTCAGGATGTGCCAAACCCTCTCCCTGCCCAGCATCTCCCACCTCCCGTGGTCCCTCACGCCAGCCGAGGATGCTGCTGGTGCTGCTCCCTCCCTCCCTCCTCCCGGCTTTCCCGAAGCTCCACTTCTGTTTGCTAATATATTTTAAATCCTCGGATTTTCAGCCAGTTGGACATGCACTCTCTGACCACCTCCTAATCCTCCCCCGGCTTTAATTCCCTGCTTTGAAACACCTTTTAAAGGAGATTAAAGTTTGCTTTATCGCTTTTTCATATGTTTTAAAATTCTGATGTGGCAGCTTTTGCAGGGTTTCAGCCTGGGAAGCTTCTCCTCTCTGCCCCCTCCAGAGCTCGTCCCCATCTCTGACTGTCCATTGGCATCCCGGGAGGATTTTGGGGTCCCCCCTTCCCCTGAAGAAATAGGAGGAGGTTTCTGGCACTGTTCTCTGGGAGGGAAAGTTCAGCTCAGGGTAAGGCTGTTTTCTCTCACTGTTACAAGTTTATTCCCCCTTTTTTTCCCCTTAGGAAGCAATAGCTCTGTGTTTTATGGGGAGCTGGCTGGATTTGAGTTCAGGAGGAATGTCAGCAGTTAAACACTGGAGTGTGAACTGCTCTGAGCCACCAGGACCCCCTGGGACCCCTCTTCCTGCCCATCTCCCCCCGTGACTCCAAGCCCTGGGACCCCTGGCTTTGCCCATCTTCCCCAGTGATTCCAAGCCCAATTCCTGCCTTCCACGTGGCTGCTGCTCCTCATTTCGGAGAGCAAGAAGATGCTGCCCCTGCTCCCCTGGGATCTGCCTGCATCCCAGCATCCCAGCCCTCCTCCTCTCCTCTTCCCGCCTCTCACAAGCAAACAGTGTACCTGAAACTGCTGCATTCTGAGAAAAAAAAAAAAAAAAAAAAAAAAAAAAAAAAAAAAAAAAAAAAAAAAAGGAAAAAAAATCCTCTTTCCATTTCCCTTTTTTTCTGTCAAATAAAAGAAAATATGATATTGGAGTTTTGCACTGAAATTATTGTAATATTCTTTCTTTTACAAGCGCCTTTAAAGTTCATCTTTACGGTTGCGAGATTGAAACCATTGCAGAGGAATTGTTTGGGAGGATTATTTGACTTTTTATTAAAAAAAATCAAAAACAGGTGGGTTCCTCGTCAGCTGCACTTAAGTTTTTAATAAAAAGTAAAAGTTCTGGCACATCACTGGCTCTTTTTTTATATATATATTTTTTTTTCATTTCCATTCTCTCTCTCTGGCCACAGATAGGACACATCTTTTTCCCTTTTGTGGGAATGGGAATATGATTGGGAGAGCACATTGCCATGGACTCAGGAGTTCATCACCAGGGCCTTTGTTAGCTGGGTCTCCAAAGGCAGCTTTGGAATAATCACTCAGCCAGCCTGCAGTTCCCCTGCCCAGCGGGATCCCAGCGCTCCCTCCAAGGCTCTCCCCACGTTCCCAGAGCCACCGAGCATCCCTGAGCGCTTCCCACAGGCGGGAGCAGCCTGGAAAGGCTCGTGGCCCCCGGGGAAGGTCCTGGTGTGGGATTGGTGCTGACACCGCTGGCTGTTTCATCACCCCCAGCTCAGGGTTCCCTCCCTGCCTTCTGCTCATCACCTTCCATCCCATCTCCGAAATTCCAAAGGAAATCAAACCTGGCCAGTAAAGCCAATGAAGATGAGATGAAACCCCGAGCCCTGAGCATCCCCTCGGCTCAGGAACACCCGACAGCCGGCGGTGCTTCCACGGATCCGGGGATGGAGAAGGGGCTGGAAACCACCAGGCTGTTTTGATCTGGGATCTCAATTGCTGTGGACATCCTGATGATGTTTTTAAGCGGTTGAATTCCAGCTGAAACTTTTCCAAACGGGCCTTTTGTTGGTCAGATCTGCAAACCTTTCCAAGCTGTCGGTCCCCTCTGACGTTTTCCTCTGGGATTTTGTGTTTTTTTTGGTTTCCAGAGGCCGGGGAAGTGCTTGAGGTCTCGTAAAGCTCCGTGCCCAGCCTCTGCTCTGAATCCCTGCTCCCCTCATTCCTGGGGAGTGTCTGTACCCAGGAGCAAGCTGTCCACCCCAGTCACGCCCCACGGAGCGGGACGGGGCTGTCTGACGGTCCCACCGCAACGAGGCTCCCAAAGACAGCCCCAGCATCTGGAGGGAATCAAAGCCCGGCCAAATCCCCGTTCCCAGAGCAGACAGTCCCATAAAAAGGAGCTGCTGGGAGCCAAATTAAATAGCGGGAAGGTGTTAATGGATTCCTTTCTCTGCCTGGAGGAATGGCAAAGCCAGGGGGACGTTTTTGCAGCCTGGGAAAGATGAGCTGCCAAGGGAGCCCGAGCTCATCCCACGCCAGGCAGGTACTGGGATGGGCAGCATCTCCTGCATCCCATGTTTCTCTCCTTCCCTGGGATTAGCAAGGGCACCAGGAGGGAATTAAGGAAGGGTCTGGTGATGCTGGAGCATGTGCCTTTGGCAGCATCAGGGATTAACTCCATGTGCTTTCCTCACACCAGGAGATGGCAGGACAAATCTGGAACTTCAAATGAAGCAACAGTGGGGAAAAAAACCTCATCCAGGGCAGAGGGATTAGGGCTAACCCAAGGGTTATGGGGCCGTGGAGCTGCAGGTCTCCCCCTTTGAGGACAGTGCTGGTGGCAAGGAGGGATGGAGGAAGCTGGAGGGGACTTCTCCATGTCCAAGCTTAGCCAAAGGATGTTCCTCACAGGGATAAAAGGGATAATTATGTCAATGAGGGGAAAATCTGGTGAAAAAAAACATCCTCCCTTCTAACCCTGGCTGCATTTTATAGGCTGCAAACTAGGGATGGACTCTGTGCTCCTGGGCAGAACATCCTCCTCTTTAAAAACAAAACAAAACAAAACAAAAAAACTCCAAACCATAAAAAAAAATTTCCTCTTTTACAAAGGAAATAAATTAAAAACCAGTATTTTCAGATGGTTCTATGAAAAGGCCCAGAAAAAGAACCCTCAAATTGTGGGCAAGGAGGGAAGGCAAAAGCACACCTAAAGCAATTCCTATTAAACCAGACACAGGTTCTGGGCACGATCTTGGGATGGAACGGATCCAGAACGGCCCTTCACCCTCAGCTGAAGGACACGAGGAGGGGGGACGCTTTGCTGGTGTCTGTCGGTAATTCGGGATGTAAATCTCGGAGGAAAGGAGGGGGAGCGGGTGGGAGGCGGCAGCAGAGGCACTTCCATCCTCCGCAGGAGCGCTCCGAACGCAAAGGATGCCTTAGGTTGCCATCTAGTGACTCCGAGGGGAAGGACCAGCGCTTCCAGAGGCTCCCTGTGCGCGCAGGTTGGACGAGTTCGCTCGTCCCACGCGCTGGAATCACCCAAAAGCATCACCCGAAGTGCCCATGGCCCGCCACCCCGGTTCCTGCTGCTTGCTCCCTCCTAAATCTCCAGGCCGGGCTCAGGAGGAGCTCAGGAAGCCGAGGATCCTCTGGATTCCCTCGGCACCAGGAAGGCTCAGCTTGAGGGCCACAGTGTGTGACAGTGATGCCCTTCGTGCCACCCAAACTGCCCTGCAGCCCCGTGGCACCGGCTGCACCCTCAGCCACACACCCCTGGCTCTGCCTCCAGCCCCCCTATCCGAGCTCCCAGGCTCCCTGGACAGCTGGAGAAAAGGTCTGTCGGGGAAAAAAAAAAGAAAAATAAAAAAGGTTTGGCAAAGAATTTTCCTGTAGGAATCTCTCTCCTGTGATTTTTTAAGAGCCTGGAAATATGTGGTGCCGAGCAGAGCACCTGGATGGGCACGAAAGGCAGCGTTTCCACATGCATCATGGATTTGGGGATGGATAGAACTGGGAAAGGGCCAGGCAAGAAGCCCCAGGGCAGGGGGGAGCTGTGGGATCTGCTGGGGAGATGCCCCCACGTCCCCCAGCCCGCGGCACTCGGCCCCGCTGTGGTTAATCCCCCACGTGATGGATGCTGCCGCTCAATAAAGCGGCCTTTATTAAAACCCAGGGGGTTCTAATTGATTTATTCGGGGCAGGGGCGCGTGTCCCCCCCGGGGTGTGACCCGGTGCCACCCAGCACCCCATAACTCACAGCACCCCGAGCGCCCCGGCCCCGCCGGTGACAACCCTGTGGGGAAGCTCATTCCTCACCCGTGCTTTATGGGGCGAGGGGTGACACGAGGGGTGACACGAGAGGGGTCCCCCCCCGGGGCTGCGGTCGGGGGAATTTACCTGCCCCGGGTAATTCAATGCCGGCTGCAGCGCCGGTACCTGCTGTAATGAGGCTCATTAGGACGCCCAATTTAAAGGCCCATTTAAGGCAGACATAAAATAGCTCTTTCTCCAGCGAGGGGCTGCTCAGAGGCCCCGGCCAGAGGTGGCTGCTGATGGCGGGGCTTCCTCCTCCAAAACCTGCAGGAGCCCAAACGAGGTGTCTCTGAAACCAGGGGGAAGATGCCGTGCCAGGGAAAACAGCAGCGCTGGGGGAAAATGAGGCAAAAATTCCCAGCCGGGGACCTGCTGCACCCCTGGGATGGATAGGGAATGAGGAGCAGTGGGAAGGAGATGCTGGAGGAGGAGAGGGAGTCCCTGCAAGAGATCAGGGGGGTTCCAGGACACGCTGGCACCCAGCCCTGTCACCAAAGCACCGGGAACAGGCTTTGCTGCCAGCAGGGCCAGGAGCTGTGGGAGGGGGATGAGGGAGGGCTCCATTCCCTGGATCCTCCCTGGGGACATACAAGGTGTCGTCCTGTCACACCAAAAAGCACCCCAGGGACGAAGCACCTCTCCCAAAAAGCCTGCTGGGAGAAGAGGGGCCAAAACCATTCCACAGCAAATGAGGGCTGCAAGGAAGTATTTGGTTGTTTTTTCGTATCGTTCCTGGAGTGATCAAATCTATTTCCTCTAAAACGTTGGAATTTCCCTCAACTCCTGTTTACGGTGCACGAGTGCAGGAGGAGAATTACCCGAGTTTCAGCAATAAAATTAAGCCTGGTTTGGTGAACACCTGCCTTCCCCTGCTTAATAACGCCGAGCCCCTGCCTCGGACGCTCCTCCGTTTACTCTCCCGCAAATTATTTTTGTCCTGGGTTGACAAAGATAAATGGTGGGATTAATATATATTGGAGGAGTCCTGGCAAACAGTTTGCCAGCAAAGAGGACGGATTGCTATTATTTCCCCCAGGTAACATAACACAGACAAACTGGATTAGGAGTAATTTGCTGTGGGGTTTAGTTGTGATGGCGAGCCATTAGTGGAAGGGCGTTTATGGAAATTGCTTTTGCTCAAGTCAGGGGCAGCCTGGCTGGCGTTACCTGGCTGGCTCTGGGAAAGGAGGGGTTGTTTTTGGGGAGAGAAATAAAACTAGGGATCGCCAACTGCGCCCCCTGTGCCCCGTGCCCACCTTGTCCCCAGCCCAGAGCACTGAGTGCCACGGCCAGGCCTGCCTTGGACACCTCCAGAGCTGGGCACTCCAAACCTCCCTGGGCAGCTGCCCCTGCTGCTCCAGCCCCTTCCCAGCTCTGTTCCCTTCCCTGGACCTGCTCCAGCCCCTCCATGTCCTTCCTGAACTGAGGGGCCCAGAGCTGGACACAGCCCTCGAGGTGGGGCCTCATCCTTGCCAGCCCAAGGGGACAATCACCGCCCTGGTGCTGCTGCTGACACTAAAATCCAGCCTCCTGCCACGAGACCTGAGGAAGAAGGCTCCTGTTCCTCTCTCCAAGCATCACTGGTGCTCACACAGCACCCCCAGCTCACACACACACCCCTCGAGCTCCACTCCAGCAGTGAAGGATATTCTCTCTCCTTCCAAGACTAAACCTTGCCTCAGAAATGCTGAGTTAGATCTTTGTTTGCAGGAAGCATCCCTTCCTTCCCCCTGTCCTAATTAGGCTCCAGAGACACAAGGCTTTCGAGGAGTGGGCAGTGGGTGGGTGATCCCAAAGGGCTTTCCCAGGGGATTGCACTTTCCCATCAGCGGTGGGGGAATTGAGGCAGGCAGGGTGAGGAGCCCAGCTGGGAGCAGCCCTGGGGGCTGCAGGGCAGGGGTTTCCTGCTGGGATGTTGGACCAGGAGCGATGCCCACCTACAGTGATGCTCCTTCCCAGAGAGGGAGGTGGGGGGGGGGGCTACAAACTCGTGTACAAAATATTAGGATTCTGCCCCCAAATTGCCAGGGAAGTGGGCAGGAATCAGGGCAGAGCCTGCAGAGGTCCCCTGGTTCATCCCAGGATCGATCCCCCCGAGCCCCCAGCATTGGCTGGCTTCCTCCAGCACGCTTGGAATCATAATTCTGCCAGCCCTGAGGGTTTGGAAAACAATACTGGAAGTAATCCCTTTTGATCTGATGCTAATCCCAGATAATTGCTTTCAGGCTTAATAGGAAAACTGCATTTTCTTGGAGGGGGGGTGGGGGGGATTGGTCAGTTTGGAAGAGCTTTGATTGAGCTGATGCTGGAGGTGCTTGTTTTAGCAGAGGGAGCTCCATTGTTCCCGGGAATGTGGGATGCCAGGAGTAATGACAGAGGCCGTGATCCCGCAATTAAAGCCGTCTGGTGCAGACATCCAGCACATGGGCAGAGCCTCCCGCAGAAAGGAGCCTTTCTGAACCACTCCAAGCTGGGGGGGACTCAGCTCTGTCAGGAAACAGGGAAAAGTGCTGCCACGGGACGCTGAGGAGGTCAAATGCACCCGTGGTTCAGAGGAGAAGGGATAAATTCCTGGCTAAACAAACATCTGGGCTCGGGGGGACGGGACCGTCCCCACCCACAGCTCCGCCTCGACGTGCCCAAGAAGTGCCCCCCATTTTCTCAGGGTACACGGATTTGGGATGGATTCGGCCTCCTCAGGCACCGTGACCCCCCACAAGCCGAACTGCAAGCTCTGAGTGCCCCATAAATCACCGATCCCGGCGAGCCGGAGGCGTTTTCCCAGCGCTCCAAGCGCACCTGTCACCTTAATGGAAATGCTGGATTTGGATGGCAGCTCGTGGGTCACTGTGCTCTCCCTCTGTTCCCCTGGAGCCCCGGAGTGGGGCTGACCGTGGCCATTCTTCCTGCTTAGCCTCCAAAACTCCCAAACAATGGCTTTCCCATTGTTCATTAACCAGCAGTTTCACAGCTGCGGGTGTTGGAAGGTTCCTCACGGCTGAGCCCAGGGGCACAAGGTGGGTTTGTGGCCATCCCAGGGCTGCACATCCTCTTTATTTTTGGAATATTGGCTCTCTGAGGAAGAATTGGCTTGGGGTGGTTTATTTAGGCAATGAAGTTCCCCGTTAAGGCTTTGGAGGTGATCACAGAACCACAGAGTTCCAGACTGGTGTGGGTGGGAAGGGATTTTAAAGGGCATCTCATTCCCCATGGGCAGGGACACTTCCCATCAGACCAGGCTGTTCCAAGCCCCATCCAATCTTTTAACACCTCCAGGGACGTGTCAGCCACAGCTTCCCCCTCTCTCATAGGGAGGAAGGGGCGAGGGATCCTAAAAAGGGGGATTTTTTAGCACGGAAAAGCAGCTGAACCTTCAGGTGTCAAACCCAAACCAGCCCGGGCTTTTCTGGCCGTGCGATGCCGGAGCGCAGAGTCGGAGCATTCCCTCTGCCTTTGCTCTGAGCTCCTTTGCCCACTGGGGGGAGCGTATGGCAAACGATTGGATACTCGGGACACGGGCTGGGAACACCCTGGCGTTTAAGGGAGGGCTGGGGAAGCTGCTTAGACCTTGCTCGAGCAGAAGAATATTAAGCGAATTAAAAACTGGAGAGAGCTGTGATTTGTTTAGTGCTGGGCTTGGACTTCTTGCCTTTCTAAGAGCTTTTCCTACCGGGAAGACACTCAGGGGGAAAACTCCACAGAGCTTTCCCTTAATTTAGTCATATAGCACAGATAATTAAGAGTTAACATAATTTATAATAGAAGAGGTAATTCAGTCCAAAACTCAGCGCACTTACCTTCGTGTTCAAACTAATACAACATACAGAGATAGAATGAAATCAGCTGAAATCCTGGAGGAGTTCTGGAAGCCGCTGTGTGGGAATCATTTCAATATTTTCCTTTTTGGTGAGTCACACCTTAGAACGGGCTTCAGTTTTACCTGTGGGGAAAGGAAGAAGGAAAAAGAGAAGCAGCACCTCTTCCAAAATTCCCATCCTGTCACTCCTGGCCCACATCAGAGCCAGGTGCTGCCCTTGGGACCCTTAAATGCCTTTCAGGGTGAACCAAAATCCCCCCTAACCTGCTGCTGCAGGTAACTCCCAGTAACTCCCCGTTATTAGCACAGCAATGGAACACCGTGGATTCCTGGGATTTGTGGTCTTCCAGAATAGCCGAGTTGTGCCCTGACTCACGAAAACACAGCGAGCCCCAAATAGTTTGTTTACGGTTTAAACACTCGGGTTTGTGTTTGTGGGTGAGATTTATTTATTTGTATTAATCCAGGTCACATTTCCCTGGAGACTTCACTGCCACCACAGGGCCACATCCAACGCCCTTGGATGCCCTGCCAGGGAATTCATCAGCACCTGGATGGTGGCCACCGTTTCCAGAGGTGCTGAGCAAACCCAGCTCCCTTTGGGAAATCGGGGGCTGCTGCCCTGTCCTTTGCCCAGGGGGCTGAGGGGAGGGCACTGCCTCTTTCCCGACAGGTTTGGAGACGCTGCCTCCACCCCTGATTGTCTGCAGGGTATTTGGGAGGAACAAAAGGCCGCTATTCCCAAGCTCTGGCATGCCACGAGGGGATGATTACAAAGGTGAAGGCTTAAAGTCAGTCCCTGCTCCCTTCAATGGCTGCAGGCCCGGCCCTGTTACGGCCCTTGTTAATGATGAGCCCGGCACAATGCAGGGATTGTAATCCAGCTTGATTTTAGTCCATAGGAGGGGGATGTTACCATGATTCCCCTCAGTCTCTGGGGTGCCTCTGTCCCCCTCAGATTCTCTGTAGATGGAGCCAAGGGAGGATATCCTGTTGGATAATATTCCAGGGTCAACCCAAACCTCGGGGTCTGTGGCTGTGTGTAAGCTGAGAGACCCACAGCATCCACAAGGTGGGACAAATCCAGGGCTCCTGCGTCACCAGTGACCCACCCCAGCACCCCACTGCATCCCAGCCCAGCACCAGCCAGCCCACGGCACGAATTCCATGATTTTATGATTCCAACTCACTGCTGGCACCCGTGGGAGGTTCCCTGAGTGGCTGGTCCATCGCTGGTCCTCCCTGACGTGCATCCCCCATAACTGACCATCCCATCGACTCACATTGTGAGTCGATGGGATGGTCAGTTATGGGGGATGCACGTCAGGGAGGCACAAAGCCAGGCCAGGTGCTGGGAAGACACAGGAGCATGGAAAACCCCCCACATCTCAGTGGATTCATGTACTAGTGCAGCTGATAATCTTAACTGGAAACAGAGCTCTGCAGATTCCATTGCTCCAGACAGGAGGGGGCTGTGGAGAGAAACGTGGGAGAGCAGAGACACGGACAGTTATGGAACACAGGGCTGAGGGCGGCAGGATGTCGGCAAGTTCCCGATAAAAATTCCTAATTGGAGCACTTCTGGAACACACAGTTCCCCTCTTCAGGAGAGAGTGGGAATGGGCTCCCTACGGACCAAGGATGAGTTTGGGAGGTGTCCCAGGGACTTCCAAGGGCACCTTTTGGCATCTGGTTTATCCTTGATGAGGTTTTCCTGTTCTGGACCCTCACCAGCTGACTATGGACAAGGGTCCCTTTCCAAAGGATGCACCAGGAATTAGGGAACCATTGGATAATCAGAGCCCCAGCACTGTAGCACCCTGGTGTGGTGGAAGGTGCAGCCCTGATGTTTTCTCAAGAGGCCCCACAAGTGTTTAACTCCAGCAGAGGGGGAGAGGCCGCTGGAGTGGGCTGGGATGGCCGTGTTTGCCCAGAGGAGAGGGTGAAAGAGCCTGGAATTTATTGATTGGATTCCCGTTGGAGCACAAATGCCTCCTCAGGAGCCAGGCAGCAGATAATGGCTTGGCAAACAAGGGCACACCGAGTGCACTTGGCTGGAGGTATTTCTGCTTTGTCCCAGGGAGCTGAAAGGAGAGGGAAAGGTGAGGACCCCGCTGCTCTCCGAGGATTCCTCTCATCCCCATGGGGTGGGGGAATTCCTGGGAGAGGGGATGGATCTCTGGGTAAAATCCTGCCTGCTTCTCCTTTAGCAGCCCCTCTCTGGGGCTGTGGGGTAGGTGAGGGGGGATGCAGCTGGAAGGGAAAGAATTCCAAAAAAAAAATGAAAAAGGGAAAAAAAAGGTTGTGTCGGGATTTTTCAGCTCTGGTTGCAGCCATAGAATAACAGAGATATAAACAATAATAATAATAATAATTATTATTATTAATATAACATACTATTTTATATTCTATAATATATAATAATAATATAACTCCTCCACCATCCATAATAATAAAATAAAATTTAAACTTTCTCTGCAGTATTTCAGCTCAGGTTGCCCGCAAAAAATAAAATAGCAACAATAATAACAATAACAACGATAATAATAAATACTATTAGTAACAAGAATAGCAATAGTAATAGTGGTAGTAATAAGAGGTTTCACTACTGTTTTCCAGTTCCAGTTGCAGGCAGAAACTAATCAAATGAATAAATAAACGAATGAGCAAATAAATAAATAAAAGAAAAGCTTCCCCTGTAACTTTTTCAGCTCAGGTCACAGACAGAAAAAGTAATAATTAAAAAAAAAATAAATAAAGTAAAATTTCCACAGCAATTTCTCAGCTTGGGTTGCGGGCAGAAAAAGAAATAATAATAATAATAAAAAGTTAAATAAATATCAACTCTCCCTGGAATTTTTCAGCTCCGGTTCCCTGTCCCTGGGCAGAGTTCAGGCTTTCTGCTCGTGCAGTGGAGGGGTCGGGGGCAATTCCCACCTGCTCCAGCTCTGCCCTTCCGGCATCTCCACCACAAACCAACCCTGTGGAGGCTCCACATCCAGCTCCCCTTCCCAAAACACTGGATTTGTCTTGGAAAACCTGCCTGGGGCTGGCACAGCCGGGAGTTTGGGGGCCAGCTGAGGCGTGGGGTGATTTGTTCTCCCAGGAAGCAGCTGGAGACATCCTGGAGCAAGAGGAAAGGGCCTGTTTGGAACTTGGGGCTTCAGAACTCAGGGAGGGGGAGGAGGAGATCCCTTGGGGGGATGAGATCCCACGGGGGGAGGAGATCCCACGGGGGGAGGAGATCCCACGGGGGGAGGAGATCCCACGGGGGGGAGGAGATCCCAGCAGAGCGATGGGATGGGATGCAGGCACTGCGTCCCCTCCCAACAGTGGGCAGTGACTGGAGCTGTGAGGAGGAATGGAAGTGCTTGGCAAGCCGATGGAGGACAGGCCCAGGGCTGGGATAAGGCCAGGATTCCCTCTGGAATCAGGAGAAGCCGCCTCTGCTCTCGGCTGGCTGAAAGCCACGGGCGCCTTCAAAGAGCCAGAGCAATGAGGGTTTATGGGATTACCCCTAAGCACCTGCAGACCTTTGTGAGCCCAGCCCAGAGCTCCCAGGGCTGTGATTCATCCGTAACCTACACCCCAATTAGTGTCCAAGTGCTCCTGCTTTAGCAGTGGGCTGTGGCTCGTGCCGCTCGCGCCCGGCTCCCCTCGGCTCTGCCCCGGGGATTCCAGCTCCGTGTCCTGCTCCCCAGGATCCAGAACTTCCTGCCCCCTCCAGCCTCTGCATTATTTACTGTTGTTCTGTCACGTCCCTCCTTTCCCGCTTCTCTCCGAAATTAAATGGCATCGGCATCGTCAGCTTTTAATTCAATTTTCCCCATATTATCCTATCCCTCAGACATTCCCAAACTCACTCTTCCCAAGACCTCTGGGTACCCTGCTGAGGATCTAACAGGCCTTTACAAGTCACCCACAACACATCCAGCGCCAACCTTACAACCCAAGCACGTAAAGCTCCTGTTATTCCTCCATTTTTTGTTTTTTTTTAATCCTAAAAGGATTATTCCAAAGCCAATTTTTATAATCACATCCCAGTAAATGAGCGTGTCCCCCTGGGGGTGGTTCACTGAGTGGAGCAAGGAAAGCATGGCAGGGATTGTGTCCTGGCTCACCACAGTATTCCAAGTTTCCCACAGCTGGGATGATGCCCTGCTTTTCCAAACCAACCTCAGAATTCCAGCTTGCTGGGGTGGAGGGGGCACTGTAGACCAGCAGGAACCCTGCAGGAAGCAAACAGCTCATATGAAGGTGTTCCCCCCCAAAAAACCCCAGTGCCATCACAGGAAAGGAAAGGAAAGGAAGGAGAAGAAGGATTATTTAGTGAAAATCAGGCCCGTTCCATCCGTCGGAGTCAGCGAAAATGCATCGGACAATTATATTGCACTTAATTCTGGGATAATGGAACAATGAGAGATGTCTGTTTGCATTCCGTAAAATTAAACTGTATGCAGCTATTTATCTTTTACCTTAATTGTTTGAGCTTGTTTCTAATGTAAACTGTTGTAATTTTAAATAAATATAATAGAAAAAACTTTCCAAGGTATCGGAAATCCAGAGCAAATTTACTTTGCAAATAGGCTTTGGGTAGGTGTGTTTTATGCTGAGGATCCCCAACTGACACTTCCATTCAAAAATATTTTGAGTACTGTGAGGGAGCCACCGTCACTCCTGGTGGGATGGGGAGAGAGCTCCAGGAGAGGAGAGGACCTGGTTCTCAATTCCTGACTTTTTCTCAACTGTTCTACAGCAGTTGCTTAAAAATAGCCCTGAGGCTTGTTGGGACCAGTCCCACGGGCCCGTGTGAGGGGTGGTTTGGGTGGGTGACAGAGAAGGGACTCCAGGTCTTTCATCTCCCACCGCACCACATCAAACACTGACGGTTTGGACAGCGTGCCCGAGCGTGCCTCCCTCCACCGTGCCATCCCACACTGGGACACTCAGGTGGGGACTGCAGGACTCCCAGCAGGGAGCCAGTGGGGTCAGGAGAACCTTTTCAGCGCCGTCTATCATGGTGCCATGCAAAATCCCAATGATCCACACCGGGAAAGTACAGCTCTGGAGCTCTTTGAGGGGTTTCGGAGATGATCTCGGTTAAGCCCCGAGATGTTGATTAAGGAGGTGAATGCAACTGTCGACTCAGCCCCTGAGGGGTGGAGGGGTGGTTATAAATGTGTCTGTTTGTTTTTCCAGTACCTCGGGAAGGCTCCACAAAGGGAACTGCGCCGGGTTGAAAGGTAACTCCGGTGATTAACGACGTGTACATTCAGAGCCACGGCTTTAGCACGGGGTGGTCTCCTTGCCTTGGAGTTGAGCAACCTGGGGAAGAGGGAAAAAAAGAGGTTGTAAAAGTGAAAGCCCGGCGAGAGAACTAATTAATCGCCGAAACAAAAGCGTGGGGGGGGGCCCCCCTCCCGTACCTGGAATTTGGTGGGCAGTCCCATCTTGTAGGATCCCTGGGCAGGCCCCGTAAATCACGACGGATTGTTGCTTGCAGAGCGTGCGGCGAGTCAAAGGAGGCAGAATAGGAATGCTGGGGTTGGTTTGGGCTTGTTTTGGCTGCCTGTGCCAAAGAGGATTTTTTTGGATGACTGCAGCCCTCTCCACAAAGGGAACTCACTGGTTGGGAAGCCAAGTTAGCCCTGGGTCACAGCTCCGGAGGATGTGCCCACGGGGCTGGCTTGGACTGGGGAGCTCAGAGGCTTCTTGGTGGAGGTTCCAGTTGCCTGTAACTATTGCTGGTGCTCCAGTGAGGTTGCTGGGGCAGGGTGGAGCTGTGGGTACACACTGGCCATGAGCCTCTCCAAAACCTGATCCCCAGGACCTGTGCTGAGTCCTCTGGGATCAGGACAGCTTGGCATTGGGTGAGCATCCCTGCTTTTCCTGGATTGGGGATCCAAACCAGCCCAACATTCCCCCTGGTTTCCCTGGCATCAGCCATGGACAGGGTGCAATCAAGGAGGTGCTAGGAGGGACATACCCCAGGACGCCAGCTTGGAAGGGAATAGGTAAATCCCGTGTAAATGAGAGCAAAGGTGGCACAAAACCACCCAACACCCGGCAGGAACTGCCCCTGGCAGCCTCTGCTGAGCCACCTCAGGGCACTGCAGTGACACCACAGGTCCCCAGGCAGCGGTGGCTGCTCCTCCTGGTGTCCTCCGGTTCCTTTAGATGGCACCATCCCGCCGCGCTGGGGCCGTGCAGGAGCCCGGCTCCATTAGTATTCTCCCTGCAGGAGGAACAGAATTCCTTCATTCCGGGGCGGCGGGAGCGAGGTGATAATTGAGGTGCCCTCAGCAGCTCCACCACAAGCCCCCGGGGAGGGGGGAAGGTTGATCTTCCCCAGAGCAGCCACATTCCACCTCGTCCTCCACAGGTATCCCCACCTGGGATGGGCTGCAGATGCTGCATCCCGATGCCACAGCATTGGGGTGTCCCCAGGGGCAACCCCGGGGGGCGAGGGGCACCCGATTCCGTGTTCTCCCTGGAGCTGAGGTGTGGCTGGTCCCTCCTCTAGCTTTGGGAAAGCCACCTGCGAGCGAGAGGACTCAAGCAGAAAGGTTTGGACCATCGTGGATGATGGTGGTTTAGAGGGATCATCCTCACCAGAACTGATGGGCCTTTCTTCATCTGGTGTCCCCTTGGTTCCAGAAACACATCATCTCTTTGAAAACACAGAGAAACAACCTCATTTAAGATTCCAAATTTAGGGAAAATATGGCTGGCAGAGGAGCTGGGAACACTGGGTGTTTCTCCCAGTAACTTTTCCCCCTCTCTGGGACTTTTAAATTTAAACACAGCACCACAACCGACAGCACCAGAACCTTTCTCCCCAGCAGAACATGATTTCCCCCAGCGAGGGAGGATGTGTCCCTCCCTGCCTCCCTCCCTGACAGGCAAAATGCCCCCTTTTCCCTAATTCCTGGCTGCCCTGAAACAAAGCAGCAGCAGGGAATTCCCGGGGTCAGCCCAAATCCCTTGTTCTCCCAGCCTGCTCCCGGCCCCCAGGAGCTGCAGCCTTGTTCAGCCTTTTAGAAGTGCAAATAATCCCAATAAATGGAGGGAACAGATCAAGCGGTGGGGCAGGAGCTCATCCCACACAGCCCAGGACAGCACGGGCCTGCCCAGGGCCTTTTTTGATCCACTGTGGTTTATTTTTCCTGGCTATTTTTTTTTTTTTTTTTTGGGGGGGGAGGAATATTTGTGGTCCCTCTCCCTGAAACATCAGGAGCCACGTTGACCTGATGGGGCTGGGGGCTCCATCTCCACACCCATCCCTGCTCCAGAACCAGAGGGGGGATCAAAACCATGTTGCATCACCGGGGTTTTGGGATGTGCAACGTTCCCTCATTGAATTGATGTTCATGAATTAAAAAAAAAGATCCTAAATGAATCCTGGACAGAATGGCAACTCCCAGCTGCTGTTTGGGGTGTGTGTAAAGCAGGGACTGGCTCCAGTTCGGTGCTGTGGGTGCTGGTGGGTGGGGCAGCCCCCGTGTCACCCCGACCCGCTGTGTTTTACTCCTCTGGGAGCAGAGGATCCACTTGTGGAATAGCACTCTGGCAGGAGAACCATTCCTGCCCCCCAGCCCCTGGGAATGCCACTCCTGGGCAGTGAAAATAAGCATTAAACTCCTGATATTTTTCCCTGACAAACACCCAGCACCCCCCCACCATCCCCACACCCCCCCCACGGGCAGCGGGAGCGGCGACCCCGCACGAGTCTCCTTTCTTTCCCTCTGCCTTTTGTTCCCCTCCAGCCTTTGTGTGTGCCGAGCCCACGATGCTCCCCCGAGGATGCTCCATCCCGGGGTGCCTCCAGCGTTTCCCTCACCCAGGGTGGGCACCCACCACAAACCTCCCCCCTGCTCGCTCCAGCTCGCTCCAGCTCGCTCCCGGGCCGCGCAGGCGGCTCGGAATTTTGGGGGATCACCGGGATTGCCGGTGGGTTTAGTTACCTGGGGAGACAGATTTGGCTTCCTCTTGCTGTGGTGTGTCAGCTCCCATCACTTTGGCATTTATTTGTGGAGCCCTTCCCGCTCCTCTCCTCGTTAAACACACAAAGTCACTCACCGGGCATCACGCGCCGCCGTCTGACCCTTCCCGAGGCATCGGGAACAAAATCCTTGTCCCTCTCTACACTTATTTTCCCTTTGGATGGAGCAGGGGGAAAAAAAAATATGCTCAGTGTAGTTTAAATAGCCTGGAAGGATTTCTGTGCAGAGGGAGAATCCCGTCAGTTATCCCTTCAGTTTTCCCCCACTAAAGAAGTTTCCCCCATTAAGCACTGAATTTTCCCCATTTAACCATTGAATTTTCCCTGCTTAACCATTAAAGTTTCCCCCCCTATCCATGGAATTTCCCCCCATTACTCACTGAATTTTCCCTTATTATCCACTCAATTTTCCCCCATTATCCATGGAATTTTCCCTCCTTAACCATTGAATTCTCCCCCCTCAACCACTGAATTCCCCCCATTATCCATCGAAGTTTCCCCCCTTTAGCCACTGAATTTTCCCCCATTAACTACTGAAGTTTCCCCTGTCAAAGTTTCATATTCCCTGCCCAGAATTACAAACCCTGGGACGGCAGAGAAAGGAATTCCACATGCAAGCCCCAGTGCGGTTGTTTGTAGGTGACAGTGAGTGAAGGGCAAGCACAAACTTAGGGGAAGTGAAAAAAAAAAAAAAAAGGAAAAACAACAACCAGGAGGTCAAAAACCCACCAAAAAAAAAATTCTAAATACAAATTGTAGCATTTTAACCTCATATTTTCCACCTAAACTCGCCCTTCCCGCGGCGATGCAGCTTGAGCAGCTCCTCGGATCCTCCCTCCAGCCCGTGGCTGGGAGAAGGAGCCCTGATTTAGGAACTGGCCTCGGCAAGGGGAAGCTCCTGCCTTCTCCCACCCCGAGGTGGCCCAGAAGTGGCCCGAGGTGGCCCTCTCATCTGGGAGCCGCTGGGCCCAATCTCGTGCCGGCGACCCCGCTGTCTAACCCCCGGCTGCTGAGTTATGCCGCGCCCGCCGGCAACTTCTCCTCGAGTAAATTGTTATTTAGACAACAATATATTTCATTCAGGTCTTTTGCAATGTCTGGACCAAGGTCAGCTTTATATTCTGCCGAAATCATAAAGTGACACTTGAGATAAACAGAATGTTTACTCTCTCCATGTGAGCCGAAGCTGATATGTAAATTTATCCTTATTCTGTCATCAAATTTGCATTCACCCTCTTAGTCAAACACTACAGGCTTCCAAATCAAACAGCTTTAATGGTGGTCAGCCCTTCCTGACCGATTGCCATATCAGAGCGGGAGCAACGGCAATTTAGATTAAAATGAAAAGAGTAAAAGGCGACATAACGAGCGTCATCATCCGCTCCATCCGCCACAATTGAATCAACTCTGCATCCCGCAGGCCGGGGCTGGATGCTCGGCCGGCCGGAACGCGGCCTGTGCATCCTCCCACTGCCGCTCCGGGCCTTTATCTGCCCTGCACAGCCCCTGCTCACCTCTCATTATTCCTTCCTTCTGATCAAACAAGCCAAGTGCCACTAAATAAATTTTCTTTTTTTTTTTTTTTTTCTTTCTTTCTTTCCCTTTTTTTTTTCCCCCCCCCTTGGATTTACATAAAAGAAAGGGAATTGATTCACGGCACGGAGCCGGCACCGGCCCCTTCTATCTGCAAAGCTCAGGTCAGGGTGGAATAAAACAGGCAGGGCAAGGTGGACTCTCAGGTCCAGGATGAATGTGGTGCTGGTAGGCAGCTCGTTCCCAGTTCCCAGGAATTGCCAGCACTGCCTGAGGCCACGCTGGAA
>NW_020956163.1:11431-44079 GCF_003031625.1 Empidonax traillii | reverse complement strand
GGGAATTGATTCACGGCACGGAGCCGGCACCGGCCCCTTCTATCTGCAAAGCTCAGGTCAGGGTGGAATAAAACAGGCAGGGCAAGGTGGACTCTCAGGTCCAGGATGAATGTGGTGCTGGTAGGCAGCTCGTTCCCAGTTCCCAGGAATTGCCAGCACTGCCTGAGGCCACGCTGGAACGGGCTGGACATGAAGGGTCTTGTGGGCCAGAACTTTTGTGGGAAAAAAGAAAGTCCAGAGCTGGAAAAACACAACCAAGGGTGCAGGGTGATAACAGAAATCTTCCAGAAAATACCAAAAAACAGGAAGATACTCAGCACTTGAGCTAGAGGGAACATAAACATGGGATTTATGGACCAATGGGGCGATTTCTGCACCCCGAAAGCTGAGCCGAGACCCCACAACTCGTTTCACATGTGCCTTAGACTTGTGCATTCAGAGCAGAAGGGTCACTACTTTTTAAGCCTGTACCCAAAAAAAAAAGGGGGTTTTGGTCCCAACTGATGTTTTTGGGGTGCTCACAGACAGTTTGGGTTGAGGCAGGAAAGAGCAGGAGGGGTTTGAAGCCAATGCCCGGGCAGTGCTGTCCCCGAAAGATCCCGGGATGCGCCGGGCAGGGGCAGAAAGAAGGGAAGCAAAGAACGGGAGGGATGTCGGGCTGGGAGGGATGTCGAGGCTGCAGCTTTCCCTGGGTAACAGCAGGTTTGGTGCCCGGAATGCCGGAGCCGGCACCGAATGGCTCCATCCGGCACCGCTGCCGCTCCCGACAAAACCAGCGCCGGAAAAAAAAAACCCCCACGACTAAAGCAAAGAAAGAGGACAGAGGAAGAAAAACTAAGGCTAAAAAAAAAAAAAAATTAAAATAAATAAATTTAAAGGAAAAAAAAAAAAAGCCGGAGGAGGGGGAGAAAAAAAGAAAAAAAAAAAAGGGGGGGAATTTTCCTTTTCAGCGCGGCTGTCAAATGGATCTGTTGGAGTGGGAGGGCTGGGAGGGAACAGATATCTGCCTCTCTCCGGAGCCTGGAAGTATTTCTGCCATTCATGAAGCCAAGGGATGCCACACACATTCTGTTTGTTCAACATAAGCAAACAGATTGTAAACTGGCTGATAATTTTTGTACTGACAATGTCATTTACAGCTGTCAGCCTTTTGTCTGGCATGTTTGCTTTATTCAAATATGAACCAAGTGGACCTCCCTTCCACCGCTTTCTTCTGCATTAAAATCACATCAATTCCGTTCCATTCTGTCTTATCTAAAATTCATTGGAGGCCAATCACTTGGATGAATGCTTTGGGGTTTCCATGGAGGCAAGAAGTCTAGTGTGGACTTCAGGGGATTAGGAAGTTTCAGATTTAAAGCCTTGAAGTGCACGTTTCTTTCAGTTCTTTCTTTTGATTGCAGAGGAAGGGGAAAGAAAAAGAAAAAAAAAATAAAAGAGAAAGAGGGGAAAAAAAAAAAAAACAACAAGGGGAAATTTCAAGATAATTTAATTTTTGCAGCAGGGAGCAAGCAATCCCTGCTTGTGGCACATGTGTCAGGACACGCTCGTCCGACGAGGTTTTGCTTCGGCACAATTAATTCCTGGCTGCGATTTTTTCCAGCTGGGCTGAAGGAGTTTTTTTTTAACTGTAGCGGCATCTCCCCCAGCCCAGTGTCCTCAACAGGATCCTCTCCACCCGCTCCTATAATAAATTCAGCCCCGTCTCACAATTAGATTGATTTGGATCCAGCTGCTTCCCAGGGTGCTGCCCGCAGGTCTGGAAGCATCTCCCTTTGTTAATAGAGGTCATGGCACTCTGTGTTAAATAATTCACATCAGACTATCTGTCTGTCTGTCTGTCTGTCTGGGGCAGCTGCAGATGTTGCCATCGGTGCTGAGCCCCCGCTCCCACCTGGATCCCAGACCCTTGGACACGGACAGTGTTTCATTGAGGTTTGCTGCTCCAGCCCCTGTAAATCAGGAGGGACACAGAGGGACGGATTTGGGCTGATCTGGTTTTACCTCTGAGCTGTTGTGGCTGGGTTTTCGGTGCAGGGCAGAGGTTTGGAGCTGGTTTTCCTGGGGTTGTTGGGGAGCCAGGGCCCTGCTGCCAGTCCCAGCTCGAGGGAGCTAAGAGTGGAAGGAGCCAAATCACAAACTGGGCATAAATCTTGGGTTTATGGACTGTGGGCAGAGAGGGAAAGGAGCTGTTAGTCCAGGGAAAGCCAGGGCTCAGGATCACCCCTCCCAGTGTCCCCCTCCCAGCTGCCCCACCGGGGACAGGACGCAGGTGACAATTAAAGTCACTTTTTCCCTGTCCTGCCACAGTGCCCTTTCCCTACACCCAGGGATTAAAAACCTCGAGGCAAACCTCAAAGCAAAAAAAGCCCCAGACTGGTTGGGTAAGTCTGAAATCTTAAAAAAAAAAAAAAAAAAAAAAAAAAAAAAAAAAAAAAAAAAAAAAAAAAAAAAAAAAAAAAAAAAAAAAAAAAAAAAAAAAGATAAATACAAGCAGTTTTCAGAACCCAGAAGGTAAATAAAAGGCAAAGTGCTCCTGGAGCACAGCCTGGAGCAGCAGAACCCACCCTGTCACGGTTAGGGGGGCCCAGGGGACAGAGCCGAGCTTTCCAGGGACAGAGGTGAGCTCCCCAAGGGACAGAACCTGGCTTCCCAGCACGCAGCTTGTCCCCTGGACCGTGCAGACGTGGTCACTGAGCCATCCCAACATTCCTGCAGTGACAATGACATCAGTGGCACCGGCGACCGCGCCGGGGATCGTCGTGGATTGTCTCGGGCAGCCCCGTGGCTGTTCCCAGGAGGAGACATTCCCTCTGATCCCATCACCTGCCACCTTCCCCTGGTCCTCCCACCAGCCCATGGGATGAGACTCATCCCCTCGCCCTGGTGGTGTGCCTGGCTGGGTTTTGGGGAGGGGTTTCCCTCCTCCTGTGGCTTTCCCTGCACGGAGCGCAGCTCGGTCGGAACTAATATTGCCGTGACCCTGGTCGCCGATGCAGATTGCAGGGAGACTGTAAATGCCATCTCCATCAATCCCAGAGCTGCCTCCCCTGCTCCAGGCCTCCCCATAACCCCACTTATGCGTTGGGTCAATAAAAGCCTGGGCTGCACCACAAACAACAACGCACCACACATCAACAAACAAACAAACACCCACAGCAAACAGGCAAACAGAACTAATCAAGACATTTCTCCCGGCGTCCAGGAGGGAAGGGAAGGAGCGGTGCCGCATTTCTGATGGCTGCTGGCGGGTGCTGGGATGGGAGCTGGACAAGGCTGCAGGTCCAGGGTTTCCCCTGGCTCGGTGCTCCACCACCCAACCTGGGCAGAGGTGACCAGAAGGCTTATCCAGTTCCAGACACACCTTCTACCACTGGACCAGGGCATTCCAAGCCCCATCCAACCTGGCCTTGAAGGTTTTCCAGGGGTGGGGCATCCTCCCAACCCCGGGGACCAGCAGCACACGCCTGCCACGGAATGAACTGCCCCAAAAACCAACCTGAGGTCTACAGCTCCCTCATTGCCTTTAGTGCTTTATATTTAAAAATTGACATTATTTCCCCCTCTTTTTTTTTTTGTCCCTCCTTTCCACGGCTCCTCCAGCTCAGGAGGCTTTGGGAATGACAGAGGTTGTTCCCTCGCAACCCTGGGGTGTTTAAGGGTTTAAAATCCCCGCCATGGAGCTGCTGACGGGGGGTTTTGTTCCCTCGCTGCTCTGGCTCATCTTCCTTTCAAGTCGGGCTCTTTTTTTCAAAATTACAAAAGGGGAAAAGAAAAAGAAAAAGAGAGAGAAAAGGGAAAAAAAGTGGGAAGGAGCTTTTCCCCATCATTTGTCTTGCTGCCCATAATAGTGGGAGAGAAAAGGGGGAGAGCAGAGGAAACTTTTCCTTTGTTTCAATAATGTCTCATTTCAATTTGAAACAAAACTCAACCTGTGTGTGCTGCTTTATAAACTCCAGCCCCGGGGACAATAAAGGGTGGCAGCATCACCCTTCCCTGTGCCAGCATCATTCCTCCCTTGGAACTGTTCAGGGTTGAAGACGATGGCTGAGGGATTTCTCCAAGCACAGATTGCTCTGTTTTACCCCAGAACAATGTCAGAAGCCCAAGAAACCCTGAAATTCTGCTCTTCTGGTACAACTCACTGCTCAAATACCACCTCTAGGGAAAGCTGGATTTTCCCAGAGTTCCAGACTGTTTTGGTTTGGAAATAGGCTTAAAGCCCACTTAATTCCACCCCAAGCCACAAGGAGGGACACCTTCCACCAGCCCAGGTTGCTCCAAGCCCTGTCCAACCTGGCCTTGGACACTTCCAGGGATCCAGGGGCAGCCGCAGCTTCTCTGGGCAACCTGTGCCAGGGCCTGCCCACTCTCCCAGGGAGGAATTCTTTCCCAATATCCCATCTATCCTGCCCTCTGACAGTGTGAAGCCATTCCCCCTTGTCCCATCACTCCACGCCCTTGTCAAAAGTCCCTCTCCAGCCTAATTGACGTCAATAGGATTCGGGATTGCCGGGAGATGCCGTGTGGTCCAACATGCCCCACGACCAAAGACCAAATCAACTAAAAATGGAGCTCACCCTTTTTTTTTATTTATTTATTATTATTACCATTATTTCTTTTCTTTTCTTCCCCTCTTTCTTTCCCCCACACAAAACCCCCTCCGCCGGCTCAGCCGCATGCCCCCACAATGCCGCCCGCACAATCCAGCCCCACAATCCCTGTCCACTCCTGGGATATTTACGACACATCCCACAGTTGTCATGTCAACACCACAAGCGAGGGCGGCCTTAAATCAAGCTGTCAAGGGGGCCAGAACAGCCCCGCTATGCAAAATAACGCCCTGACTGACACCAGGCAGCGCATCTGGCATTTCGGGAGCTCCCTCCGGCTGCTCCCGCCGCTACCTTTGGGCTGGGCCCTTTGCAGCGGGAGTAGGGCAGGGGGAGAATATCAATGAGATGGGGGAAGATGGGTCTTTTTTTGGTTTGTTTTTGTTTGTTTGTTTGTTTTTTTGTTTTAAAAAACCTGGAGTTTATTGGAGTGTCAGGTGGTTGTTTTCCTTCGGGGAGGATTTGGTGCTGCCTCCTCAGTAATTCTGGAAGACAGTGCTGGGTGAGCAGCTGGACCTGCTGACCTCGGAGGTCCCCTCCATCCTAAACAATCCTGCGTTTACAGCCAGCCACCACAACCCCTTCCCTCCACTTATGCTCCTCGGGCAGCTCCCTCCTCTCCTGCCCAAAGGAATCTTCCTTCTCCCTCACACCAGAATTTCCACCCAGCTGCTGGGGCAACAGTTGGGAAGAGGCACATTTTTTTACTGCATCCAGCCAGTTTCCCCAAGGAAAACCACCACGGGGTGGCTGCCTGGCCATCCAGGTAACAGCTCTGGGGGGCTCTCCCACAGATCACACTCCAAGTTGTGTGCAAATACACGAGTGGCTGGAGGAGGGGGTTGGGGGAAGAGCATCCCCGTGGCAGGTGGAGCTGGGAGCTGTTGCCAGGGAGAAAACTACATTTTCTACACACTCCTACAATGTTGAGGGGGTTTTTTGGGTTTTTTTGTTTGTTTGTTTGTTTTTTGTTTTGTTTTTTAATAATAAGAAAAAATGTCATCTGCATCTCAAGCTCCCCACTGTGCAAAAAAAAAAAAAAAAAAAAAAAAAAAAAGGACAATTTGGGCCAAATATTTCATTAATGCTTCTGAGGCACCAAGATTAAGAGGAGAAGGCCCCATTCCTGGAAGTGTCCAAGGCCAGGTCAGGCAGGGCTTGGAGCAACCTGGGCTAGTGGAAGGTGTCCCTTCCAAATGAGTTGGAACTGGATGAGCTTTAAGGTCCCTCCCAACCTAAGCCATTCCCTGACTAAAGAGGAGCTTGGAAGCTGCTCAAACACCTCAGGACTTATCAAACCCTTCTGCATTCACCTCGTGTGGGAAGCGTTTCCAGTGCTGGAAACCCATTTATCCCTTAACGAGCCGAGCCTGAACGTTGGAAACCAGACTTCCCAAAACACTCATCGTAGCCCAAAACTTCAGTATTTCCCACCTTAATACAAGGTTTCAGTACCTACTATTTTAATGCCAGACCCCAGTACTTCCTACTTCAATACAAGACTTTGCATCTGCCCATCCCAGCTCCACACAATTCCGTATATTCTGCTCTGCAGCGTCACTGGGAAGGTGGCTGGCGACCTGGACAGGCAGGAGCTTTGCCTCCAGCAGAGCTACAACCTCCTGCGAGCTCCCCCACTGCTTCCCCCAGCCCTGCATGCCGGTACGAGCAGCCTGGGTGGTAATTCGCCCCATTAGCAGAGGCGACAAGCGGAGCGGGGGGGACAGACGGGGAGGTGTAAAGCAATTAGCGATGCCGTCAGGAGCTCTGCTCCCTCCGATCCTGCCCGGGAAGGTTCCTGCCTCAGCGCCGGGGAGGGAAATGTGTCCCCAGCCCTCCGGCCCCGCTCCGGCTCCCGGCTTTCCCCGGCACTGTGCCCACAACCAGATGGCTGCCGAGGCCATTACAGCCCGGGGTGACGATTTTGTGAGCATGCAAATGATGCCGCCGCGTTGGTGGCACGGTTATTCCCTGCTAATTGCCGAGCTGTCCATCACTGTTATATTCGGCGCTGACAGGGGTTGTGTTTGCATAGTCGGAGCCATCCAAAGCGAGCATGTGGCTTTTGGGGTTTTAGCAAAAATATAAAAGTTTATATATTTCACCGACCGGGGTTGAAACATCTCCCGGCTCTTTTGTATGCACGCCCCGCCGCTTCTCCGGGAGGAGGATGAAACCCAGCACGATCCGACTGCGAAGTTTGCAAACAACCTCCCACCCCGGGCTCTGCATCGCATTTCCCTTTGTGTCCTGGCTCGGGGCACGGAGAGATCACAGACCCCATCCTCGCCTGTTTACTTTGGGAACAATCAGTAATGTATGCATAATAATGCCACCCTCTGACCATGACTAATTGAATCCCGGCATGTTGCGGGGGCCGGCACAAAGCTCCGCTCCCCGCCGCTCCATCAGCACCACGTTTCAAGGAGCAGCCGACAATGATTGATGCCGACGTGCTTCCAAACAAGGCTCCTTAAACACCCGGCGCTGGCACGTATGGACCTGCAGCCCCCTGGATTTAGCCGTTTATCCTGTTAAAAGTCCTTCCAGAGGATGGTTTGTCCCCTGGCACAAGGTCCCCTTTGCAGCAGCCTCCATCCCCTGCTGGCATCTCCATCACCCCACGGCGATCTGGTTATCTCTGCTGGGACCCCTCCACCCTCTCCAGGACACCTCCATTCCTGCAGAGACCTCACTACCCCTGCCAGACCCTCACCATTCCCGCCAGGACCCCCAGCATCAATTCTGGGACCCCATTATTCCTGCTGGGATCCTCCCCCCCAATCCCAAGCTGTGCCACCCCAACACCAGGGAGAGGTGCAAAACAAGTAGCCTGAAACACTGGACACATGGACCCTGCAGCCCCTGGATTTATCCATTCATTCCATTAAAGGTCCTTCTAGAGGATGGTTTTTCCCCTCAGACAAGGGGAAAAATTCCCACGCCTTCCCTCTCCCACTGCAAAGACTGCAGAGGGAAGGCGTGGGAATTTTGCTTTAATACCTATTTATCCCTCCATCTGTCTATCCAAGAGGCTGTTAGCTTGGAAATCCAGAGGCAAAGCTGGATGGAAAAAGCAGACAGCCCAGGACCCCAATCTTTCAGCTCAGCACCAAGGGGACCCTGGAACAACGCTATTCCCGGCCTTGCTGCTCTGCTATCCCATGAAAAAGCACCCAGGAGAGCACAGGAGAGGAACTCCACACGGAGCCTCATTGCCCTGGGGGTGGCATTTGCACCTCCAACTCAAAAAAAAACCCTCATTTCTCCATCACAAGTTCCCAGACCAACAGCAAACCCCACCTCCCCAGGGCTGCAGAGGACAGGGCTGGGATGTGCATCAGCAGTGACTCTGGTCCCCAGCTCCTGCCTCAGGACCTGAGAGCCTGAAAAAACGAGGCTTTGAGCCCCGGGCTGCCAGCCCAGGGTTTTATCCAGCTGCCCCCACACACACTCCAAGTTGGCTCCCTCGCTGTGCCGGCGAGGCAAATGTCCAGGCCCGGCCTCGTGCAGGCAGGACACTCCATCCGAGTGAAAGAAGGCCAGGCAGTCCATTAAATCCTTTCTTTAGGGATCCCATTGACTGAAACCTTGGTGATTTATTTGCTCCTGCTGTATTTGGGATTTCGGGGCCTGGGGTGGCTCCAGCTCCGGAGCACCGGCCTTGGGTGGGGAGTCAACAAAAGCCGAGTTGAGCAACCCAGAGCCAGAGGGAATGTGGCCTTTGGACCAGCCTGGCCATCACCCCGGTGGGGAAACCAGTCTGGGGTCAAAACCTTCTGCTAAGCCTCGCCTTGAGGCTTTCTCTGAGCTTTGCCTTGGCTGTTGCCATGCAGGAACAGCCGCTGGCAGCACGGCTGTGCCCGCTCCCTGCCCACCCTGGCATTCCTGCAGGCATCCTGCCAGCTCCCACGTGCCCATGGAGGGCACTCCCCGGGAGAAAAGAGCTTTATTTCCCTCCTGGAGAAGGGAGCTGCTCTGACTGGGATGTGGAAGGTAAATGCAGGGGGTTGCTGGAGCCTGGTGCATCTCAGTCCAGGACCATCCCAATCTGGGAGTATCCCAGGGCAGGAGCATCCAGGACAGGGAGCATCCCAGAGCCAGGTCCCTGATAGTTCAGTGGAGCTGGGGATGCAGCAGAGCATCCCCATCCCAACTGGGCTTAGCCAAGGCCCGCTGTTTGCATTGGAACAGCTCAGCTTTCAATTCCTTCCCTGGAAAAGCCTCACTTTCAGGGTAGCAGTTGAGCATTCCAGGGCTGGAACATCCCAGAGCCAGGTTCCCTCCCACCTCAGGAGAGCCAGGGATGCAGCAGAGCATCCCCAGCCCAACTGGGCTTAGCCAGGACCCTCTATCTGCACTGAAATAACTCAGCTTTCACCCCTCTCCCTGGGAAGCTGGGCGAGCATCACTACAGCTCCCAGGCTGTGGTGAGCATCCCAGGACCAGAGCATCCAAGGCCAGGAGCATCCCAGGACCAGAGCATCCAAGTCCAGGAGCATCCCAGGACCAGAGCATCCAAGTCCAGGAGCATCCCAGGACCAGAGCATCCAAGTCCAGGAGCATCCCAGGACCAGAGCATCCAAGGCCAGGAACATCCCAGGACCAGAGCATCCAAGTCCAGGAGCATCCCAGGACCAGAGCATCCAAGGCCAGGAGCACTCCAAGGCCAGAGCATCCCAAGGCCAGGAGCACTCCAAGGCCAGAGCATCCCAAGGCCAGAGCATCCCAAGGCCAGAGCATCCCAAGGCCAGAGCATCCCAAGGCCAGAGCATCTCCAGGCCAGGTCCCCGATGCCTCAGCAGAGTTGGGGATGCAGCAGAACATCTCCATCCCAACTGGGCTCAGCCAGGACCCTCTGTTTGCACTGGAACAGCTCGGCTGCCACCCCCCTCCCTGGGAAGCCGCCACATTCCGGGCTGTGGGAGCAGCCCCGGGGGCTGCGGCGCAGCATTCCCGGCGGCGGGGCCCTCGCAGCGCCCGCACTTATATGTACACTTGGTCAGGCTGTGTAAACTTTGACATGTGGATGTCAATCTTTCCCATATTTGCAGATGGCTTTATCAGAGCGTGATTAGTTTCTAGAACAAATTTGAGCAAAAGAAAACATTACCTACAGTATGTAAAGCCAACAGCCCGGCGAGTTTCAGATTTGTCTATTTACATGGGCACGGGGTGTTTTGCTAAGGCTCTCTAAAAGTGATGGTAATTGAACAGTGCCAGTGTGTGAGGAGAAGCTGATGAGTTGTAAAGGTTTTATAAACAACCACGGTGGATTTGGCTACAGCCTTTGGAGTAATGTTTGTTAATCTCACGGAGCAAGTGTGCACCTCACGCAGTGTAAATACTCCCGAATTTGGAGGTGTCAATAGTGTAACTTTTACTGTTTGTAAAATCATTCGCTGATATCATCAGTAAGTTTACCAAACGTCCCGTGGCCAAATATAATAAAAGCTTAAGTAAGCGCCTGCCCAGGAATAAGGGAAAACATGTTTGCTGTTTGTTAAAGGATCCCAAAGAACATCCGACGCCGGCTAATAAATACAGCCATTATCCCGGTATCTTTGGAGGGATCCGAGGGACTCCCCGGCATGACGTACCAACCCCCCGCTCCTGCTTTTCACAGGGAAATCCCTGGGCAAAGCGGGCTCCTGATGAAGCCATCTCCAACCCTTCCCTTTCTCCTCGCTTGCTCAGCAATCACAGTATCCAAACACAGCCCCGGCTTCGCCGGGAGGAAACCGCGGCCGCGCGCACGCCGAGAAGCCGGAATCGCATCCAAAAAAATGCCATTTACCGCTAGAGGGCCCAAAAATTTTAACAGAGAGACGCGATGCCAGCAGGGAGAAGACGCGTGATCCCGAGGGATTTCTCCCCTCTGCGGGGAAGCAACTCTAATTTCCACCTTTCCATACCCCCCTCCCCCCTTTTTTTTTTTCTCCTTTTTTTGGCAATAAAAAAGGGTGTGGGAAGGAGGAGCGCGTGGCGGGAAGCGGGTGCCGGGGGTTAATAAGCAGCCCCCGAGGCTGGAAATATTGATGGCAGCGGGAGATGAAACCGGCTGTGACATTTAAAGGAGGAATTTGTGAACCACAAATATGAGCGTGACTGACACAGCATGGCAGCACATAAAATCAATACAAATAACCTAAACCTTAATACCTTGATCCCGGGGAAGAGCAGCGCATTACCGGGGGCTGCAGGAGCGGCGGGATGTGCCGGCTGGGCGCTATCGACTGCGGGGGGCAAGGACAATTAGGATGCTCTTTAGGAGGGGCGTCCTCCTATCCCTGCCATACCTTCAGGGTGAAACCTGGGAGGGGGGACAGCGGTGCCAGAGCCCGAGGGAGGGCTCCCTGTGCTTTTTCTTCTCCCCAAACGCCAGGCTCGTTATTCAGCATATAAAGGCAGAGATTTTCGGAGCTCATCTCCCGTAAAGAATGAATTCCTTAAGCGGCGGGGCCTGGGGGGAACGAGCGTTTTGAGGCTGGATCTCCCATCCAGCCTCAAGGGTGGGGCAGAACCAGCCCTCAAGCGGTGCCCGAGGCATCTCCCACCTGTCAAAACGCGGGATACAGGCCGGGATAACTGTCTGCCCGTGGGTCCTGCGTCCCACGAACAGCTGAACACAGCCAGGGCGAGTTTTTGGAGGGGCATGAACCCCCCAAAACACGCTTCCCCAGCGCTAGGAAAACCCCCAGCAGCGCCACGACAGCCGGGGAGAAGCCGCAGGCAATGAAGAGGTGAAAGGAGCCATCACCATCATCATCACCATCACCATCATCACCCGGGGCGTGTTTGTTAATGTGTGTGCAGAGGAACTCTGTTTGTTTGGAGGTCCTTAGGAGGAGTGTGTCTAATGTTGACTTTTGGAGTCTAATATTGTTTGAATTTTCTCTCGCCGGCCTAAGCCACGTTTGTTTCCCGTGTTTGTGCGCTCCTTCCCTTTCGGAAGCGCCCCGGAGTCACAAAGAGCCGAGCGGGTCTCCCAACCACCCCACCCCACCGAGGAAAATGGGAATTCTGCTCCGGCACCTCCACAGGCAGCGCCAGGCTCGTCCCCGCCGGGTGATCCCGGGCCAGGGCCACGCTTGTTTCCACAGTCAACAGAAAACACGCTGTTCCAGCCAATTCTCCCCTAATCTTTAAGTAAATACAAAGCCCGGGCACATCTCTTATCCATCCCCACAGCTCTTTTAAGGTGAAAGTTTACTGTGCCCTCCCCCGACCCCCCTCACCCCAGATATCACCAGGGCTGGGGGAATATTCCAGCCCCTGCACCTGGCTCTGCAGGGCTCCTGCAAAGTTAGGAATTGCAGCCCCAAAGCTTTCCCAGGGATTCAAAAACCTCTGGGGAAAAAAAAGCCGCCCCGGGCACGGGAGACCTCACTGCTGGGCACCCACCACCCCCAGCCCGCTCCCCCGGGGGTTGGGTTTGCTTTGGAAATGCTTTGCTGCTCCCAAGGACTCCACGGAACTAATACCCAGTGATGGAATGACCTTTAAAAGGACATAATTAAAAAAAAAAAAATAGCCTGGATGGGTGTAATTCTAATTCTTACTTCCCGGGGGGGGGAGCAGCAGGGGCAGCACCACGGAACCAGTGCTGGGGCACCAGGCAAAGAAAACAGGGACAAGAGAAGATCCAGATAACCCACTATGTATTCCAAAAGGAAAGCACAGCTTCTCGCACGTCCCTTTTTATGTCTCTTCGTGCAACATCAGGACATAACACCGCTAATTCGTCTCACCGGGCAATAAAAGCACAGCCAGTAATCCCTCCCGTGCGAGGAATTGGGAGGGAAGGATCCCAGGACAATAGGAATATAGGGATATTTCATTTTTTGTGTGTGTGTGCCACACAACAAAAGCTGCCGCCTGTAAACCGCTGTTGTGACTAAGAGCCTAAAGCAGGTGCTCAGAGAGCAGCTGTCACATAAAAGCCAATATTTCGAGCCATTATGTTTAAATTACAATTATATTTACCTTTAACGTCTTCTGGGCATTATTAATTTCCCCCATTAGCACCTGCTTTAACCTTTTCTTTTTACACCCCCTCAGCAGGGTCCCTGATTGCTCCCATCGCCAGGGGTTGGTGTTTTCCCGGTGTTTCCTGGATGCAGTGATGCCCACGCCTATGGAATTTCTTTCTACCGCAGGGAATTTCTGACCTCCATCAGTTTGGGTTTTTTTTGGCCAGGAACCTCTTGAAAGCACCCGAGCACCCATGGGAACCCACCTTGGTCCCGCATTAGATAAAAGCATCTGCACACACACACACACAGAAAGCAGCCTGGAATCTTTTTTTGGTCGCTGAGGGCCAAAATCCCATTTGATCATGGAGAGGAGCCGCTTTGTTGTGCCCTCTTTGATGGGACTGTTTGGTTAAGCACCAGACACCTGTGGTACCACGCGAGGGGTTTTGTTCGTTGAGGGTTTGGTGTTTCTTTTTTTTTTTTTGGTAGTCTTTCATCTTTCAAGCAGAGGATTTATTGGCTTGCTCTGCCATCCCAGATTATTGAAAACCCCTGTGGTTGGAGTTTGAGGGGACTTTTTTTTTTCCTTTTTTTTTTTTTTTTTTCTCCATGGGAAGAACAATCCCTGGTGAGGGGGAGAAGTGTCTTAGGAACAAGGGAAATGGGTGGTTTGGAGGGAGGACAAAGTGCCTCTGCCAAGCTGATGGGGTGGCACCTCACCCAGGGGGGGGTTTCCCTGTCCTTCCCAAGAGTCTTTAGGACCTCATCCAGCACTGCATTTACCCACACACACCACTTAACTGCTGGGTAATCCCATTAACCTCCTCGGTAAGGGCCCCGGAGCAGACAGTGCCTGGGGCCTGGGATGGAGGGTGGTTGGAGCAGCCCCAGGCTCCGCAGGGATTGGGAAGAACGAACAGGGTGGATGGGAAGAGCATGCTCATATCCCCTCACACAGCCAAGCTCAGCCCCACTGGGGTCGCAGAGGGGACCCAGCCCATCCCTGGAGACGTGGCTCCCACTCTTCTCCACACCCCAAGCGATGGTGCAAAAAAAATCCCCATGGAAAAAGCACACCCTACACCTCCCTGCTTACACAGGCCTGGGCAAAAACCCCACCCAGGCCCCAAATACTCTCAAACCACCAAAATCTGCCGCTCTCCACCAGCAGGATGAGCCTCCCAGAGCCAGCTCTGTGCGGGAGGACCCGGAGGGGCCATCCAGCCTCTAAATGCCTGGTGTAAGTACAGTATATCTCCGTTAAATTATGGGCACTCAGATTAGCATGTCCTTGTCCTTGCTCCCATCGAGGAGCCCGGGGGCCGGGTTAAATTAGAGGAGCAAATCAAGCCTCCCTTTGATTCTGACCCTATAGACACAAGAGTCCCAGAGGGTCCCCGTTTTCTTCTGCCCACTTGCCTTTATTTATTGCTCATTTCCCCTCCTACAATAAACACGTCCAGGGGCATCTGATCCCCATCCCGGGGGCGCTTTGCAGCCACATAAACCATGAGCGGCCGGCGGCATTCCTGCCTCATTCCTGCTTCCCCTGTTGCTGAGAACCAACAGAAAGTCCTTTATGAACTGGATGGGGAGACAGAGGGTGTCAGAAGGCGCTGAATGGATGGCATTTCTTTCTCCCTTTTCAGAGGCCTCCCTGAATAGATTTTGTGACGGGACGGGTGGGACTGGGAATGGGGCAGGACTGGGAGTGGGGTGGAAATGCCCAGAGAGGGCTCCCCAGCCCTGTGTGCCTGGAAAAAAAAACCACTCCTGGAGTGTTTTTTTAAAATGCAAGCGGGGTTGTGTTTATTTTGGTGGGGAAAAGTCCCTTGGGAAGGTTTTTCTTGCGGCAGGTGGGGATACCTGGGAGCCAGGACACGCTGGGTCCCCAGACACCGAGCCCTGGCACGGGGCAAACTGGGACAGCACCGTGTCCCAGCATTCCCCCCTTTCTGGGCTGGATTTGTTTCTACTACAGAGAAAGAAAAAAAAAATCACATTTACACCTTTCCCCCCTTTTATGGAATTGGGGAAGATCAGAAACCGCCACCCAGGGCCACCTCCCCAACCGCCTTCTGGAGAAATAACCAAAATCTCCTTCCAAGCAGCTCTAAAATACTCCGAAATTACACTAAACTACTTTTTCCTTCCCCAAACAGCAACTTTAAATTAAAAAAAACCACACAAACAAACAAACAACACCCCGAACAAATAAGGCTCTGCTTTGACTTAGGAGCAAAAGTCCTGGGGACTCCTGTGCCTCCCAGGGAACCAATCTTCAAGGACATTCACATGCCAAGGTGGGCAGTATCCAGGGAGCATTCCCAGAGGGCCCTGGCACTGCAGCAGACCCAAAAAAAACTCGAGGTGCCCCTTTTTTTTAAAACACATTCTCTCACTCACTTTTTGGGTTAAAACTTCATGCTCAAAGCTTTGGGGGTTTGGGGACATTTTGTGACAACTTAAGGTGGGGGGTGCTTTTGTTTGGTTTTGAGTTAATTTTTTTTTGGGGGGGGGTATTTTCAAATTGTTCTATTTTTAAAAATACTTTAAAAATACCTCCCAGCTGAGACATCACGAGATTTGGAAAAAAACAGGAAGTTGTGAGAGAAATAAAAAATATATATATATATAAAAATTGAAGTAATTTTCTGCAAAGGTGCTTCAGTACAGCCTCACCTGCTCCACTTGGGTTTCCCTTTACCTTCCAGACCACCCAACTCATCCCTAACACACTCCTAGCACGGGTACCTGGGGTGATTCCTCGCTCTCTTCCTGCTGGGATGCAGCTGCCAAGCCTGGCTGGGAGCCCCAACATCCCCGGGGCCACCCGGGGAGGAGGAGATTTGGGATCCAGGTGCTTGTGGCAGAGGCACATTCATGCAACCACATGAGCTCAAATTCCCTCAAACATCACCCAGGAGGGTCAAAAGTTCACCCAGGCAGCGCCAACCCCATGGAGTTTTGTTTCCTGCTCGGGAAAGGGGTGAAGGAAGGAACCGGGGAGGGGGGGACAAGAAAGGAGGGAGAAATCCAATAAACGCGGGGGTGAGAAGGGAGAGGGGCAGGCGGTGAGAAAAGCAAACAAGGGCTCCACAAAGGAGCAGAGAGGGAACAAGGAGCAGCACGGAGAGAGCCCAGGAAGGCAGGTCCGGAGGAGCCAGAGGGGGGGCTGGAAAGTGGGAACGACCTCCTCGGGGTGTGGGACGATGTTTGCTGTCACTTTTGTCACCAGCCACCAGGGCTGGTTTGAGCAGGTGGGATTGGAACTCCTCCAGGGTGGCCAGCACAGATCCATGGGCACAGCCCCAGGATGCTGGGATAGACACAGCTCCCTCCCCTGAAGGATTCCTAAGTGCAGAAGGAAAGGGGTGGTTTCTGGGGGGATCACCTCCCTACTCTGGCCATGAAATATCCCACCTGCTCCCGTGCCCTCCACACCACCGAGCTCCCTTCTCCCACCAGCCAGGCTTCCCATCCACCAACAGGTATTCCCAGAACCACTGGAGGAGCTCCAAGCTCCCTCTCCCCTCCCAGGATCACAGGGGGAAGCTCCACGCTTCCTCCCCTCTGCCATATTCCCAGGATTTCTGGGAGAAGCCCTCCCTGGCCTCCCCGTGGTGCCTCCTCCTGGCACCAGCGCCAGCTGCTCCCGGCTTTTCCAGGAAGCAGGACGGCCCCTAGGATAAGGAGAGCGTGCCCTGACATGCTCCCTGGCTTCACCACGGGCCATGTGCACCTTGGAGGTGGAACAAAGGCTTTATGGCTCCCCGTGGATTCCTGCCGTGGCCTTCCCCGGCTCTCCGGCGACCTTGGGCCTTTATTGTCCCGGAGAATGGACCCTTTATAGACTCCAGCTGGAAAGTGGAAAATTAATAACCCCTGCCTGGCAAAGGCCCATATGTTTTCCACCTTCTCCCGAGATCCAAGTTGTTTATGGTGACATTTATCTGATGCAAATGAACAGGCAAATGAAGATGCATGGCTCTTCCCGAGACCTGCAGGAGCTGCTCCCAGCCCGTCACGGGGGGAAGGATGGAGGGGAGGGGGCTGCAAAATGATTCCAAATATTCATCTGCAACCCTCAGACTCTACTGCCACGCCCCCCAAATCCCTCTTCCCACCCGGAGGAGTGCTGGGACCCCGCCAAAGGAAATCAAACGACATATAGGATTTTTCACCTTTTTTTTTTTTTTTTTTTTTTGAGATTTTTCCTAACTTTTCTCCCGTTCCCAAGAGACCACACCAACTTCTAAACATCCACCAAACCCTTCTTCCCACCCAGAGGTGCACTAGGACCACACCACAGGGGAAGTAAATTAAATATATGATTTTAAAAGGGTTTTTTTTGAGCTTTTTCCTAACTTTACTCCCATTCCCAGCAACTTCTTGACCGATCCTGAACTCCTGACCTACAGCTGCAAGAAAACACAGTTTTGCTGCCCGATTTTCACCAAAAAAAAAAAAAAAGGGGGCATCTCCAAATCCACAGGAGAGGTTTCCTTTGAAATAACCTCCACCTTTTCTTTGCAGGCAGGAGGAATTTCGCCAGCCTCCTGTGAGTGAGGCTCAAACAATATATCCCGAGCCAGCCCGGGAGGTGCTAATTGCTTTTTTATCTAAATGGACCGTTTCTCCTCATGCCACCAGTGCCTGTGGAGGTGGAAGGAATACAATGGGGCTGCGGAGGAGCGAGATACATGTGTACAAAGGGTATTTGGAGATAAAAATAAAGATACAGCACAAAGGGAGGCAGCCCCGGCCAGGGGACCCTGTTACCTGGTGATGGATGAACCACCGCCAGAAGAAAGCCCCGAGCTGATAAAACCTCCCAAGCCTTATCTGAGCCCACAGGTACCTCCCGGAGGTGCAGCCCCCCCAGGATTTGCGGGTTTCCAAGGCCTCAGCCCCGGGGGTAGGGGGATCACGGGGTGGCAGCCGGGCTGTCTGCCCCTCCTGGCAGAGCTCGGTGGGGTTTGGATCACCTCGGGGCAGTGATGGACGTGGTCTCTGCAGGACACCTGGGGGGCCCTGAGGCATTTTAGCCTTCAGCTTGTGGTCCTGTGGGGATGTTCTCCTGATCACCAGCAGGAAAAGGCTTTGGAGAAGGGCGAGGGACCAGCAGGGCAGGCTGGGGCGAGCCTGGCACAGCAGCTCCTTTCCAGAACCCCCCCCCCCATTCCCGTGCCATTTCTCCACCGGTGACCTCAGTTAAACCGGTGCAACTTTCTTAATTCAGAGCCAGCCTAAGCCTCTAAAAACCTGTTGACTTTCCAGAAAAGCAGGAAGCGGGTAAACACAGCAATTGGCTGCTCTTTCTGCTGCCCACATGTCACCAGAGAGGTGGGGGGTGGAGGGGGGGAAATTCTATTAGGCTTTTATTTAACATGAATTTGAATGTATTCCAGGTCACTGATCACATAAGCAATGCTGATATGGGTAATAAAGAAGTTCCTACCATACCTTTATTTGCCTTCTCCCTGTAATAAATCTTTATCACACACCGGGCTGATTGCAACAGTATAACTTCCTTTTTTTACTCCCCCTCTTCTGCCCTCTTTTTTTTTTTTTTTTTCTTCTTTTTAAAGAGGCAAAAATTATAACCAGATACACCCCAAACTCTCTGCTTTGCCACACCTGGGAATAACTGGAACTGGGAGAGCATTTTGGGACATGGTTAATTCTCCACATCCCCCCCTGAGGGCCAGCTTTGCAAAGAGTCACCCTTGTCCCAATAAGGGATGGAGAGAAACGGATTCAAACCCAGAAAGCCCCTGGAATTTCCCCACGGATGCCAGCTGGGGATAGGATCAAGCTCCCTTGGTGCCCCCACCAGCACAGGAACTACTACAGGATTACATCAAGGAAAACCCTCCTGGAGGGTCTGCAGGGTTAAAACTCCACCTGTGCCCCTGCTCCAGATGGCAATCCTGAGATTTAGCTTTGGCCTCTCCAAAAGCAGGAATGGGGGGGGACATTTTCCTGGGTGGAAGGGAGTCCACCTCCCCATTGTGATAGCAATTGTAAAATTAATTTCTCTTATTTCTATCATCATCAATCCCTAAAAAACCTGCAACCCCTAAAGTGCCAGCCATGGCTCTCTCTGAGGCAGCACCCAGGATCCACTGGAAACAACACTTCCCAAACTGAGGAATATTTACCTCTCAAAAAACCAACCACACACACAGAGGGATCTCAAAAGTTACCACAAATCACTCCTGCAGGTCCTTTTCCGTTTTCTTTGCCGGAAAACAAAGTTCCAATTCCCAAAGACCACCTGAAAGTTTCCCGCTCTTCCCATCCTCCCTCATCCCCCTCGTGCTTAACCTGTCCCAAAACTTCCCATCCTCCCTCATCCCCCTCGTGCTTAACCTGTCCCAAAACTTCCCATCCTCCCTCATCCCCCTCGTGCTTAACCTGTCCCATTTGGACGATTTGCATCCAAATCTCCCCGATTTTGTCCTTCTCTTCCCTGAGCACACACACACGGTTGTAGTTCCTGCTATTGCAAGGGCATCAATGGCCTTCATCTTCCCCATATTTAATGATATTTATCCACCATCGCTGGGGAGAGAAATTGGCTGCAGCTCAGTCTGGCAAAATAAATTGGTGCCAGTTCAAGCATAATCCCGCTAAACACACAGATTTTAATTCCCCCCCAAAGCGAACGATGCTGCATCTGCAGCCATTGTCCTTGGGACAGAACCTGGACACTGCTCTGCCACTCCTGCACTTGTCATTCCCCGGAGAAATCCACTTTCTGTCCACGCTATCCTCTTGGAAGGGCAGGCTGGCCGGTTCAAGGTCCCTGTCCTGGATTCTCCTGAGGTTGCAACCAGCCCAGGTTGCTCCAAGGATTGTCCAGCCTGGCCCCTGGACACTTCCCAGTATCCCATCTACCCCTGTCCTCTGTCAGAGAACATTCCCCCTTGTCCTGTCACTCCAGGCCCTTTTCCCAAGTGCCACCACCAAGTTACCCCCCCCACACACACATCAGAGACTCAGCACCAGCCCAGAGAAAACTCTTGGATGTTGCAGGTTCAAATCCTCCTCCCTTTTTGGGAGTCATCCCAGTTTTCAGGGGGAGGTCAACATTTTCTCCCCACGGATAAAACCGAGGGAGCTCCGGCTGTGTGTCCGGCCAAGCCCCACTCCATCTGGCAGCCCCCCAAAGCCGAAGCCCTTGGGGGCCCGCGGAATTATTCCTGCCCCTCTCCTGCCGTTTGCGGAGCTGCCGTCGGGATTACCCGGCCCTGAAAGGCTGCAAATCCCTCCTTTGGAAAAGCGGGATGCTTTACTCCTCCTTCCCGGCGCGGACAGGAGGCAGCATTTCAATTCAATAGCCCCGGGCGCGGGGACAATTTCACCCCTGTTGTCGCTCTTAATTACTGGAGGCTGATACAGCGATTATTTGTAGACATTTATATCATCCCAAACCTCGCGCTTTTTTTTTTTTTTTTATAACTTTATTTCATTTTCTGCTGTTTGCCCCCAGCACCTTTATCGCGACACGCTGATAGTCTGTTCTTTATGACCCCTCCGTGATTGCCGGGAGCCCGAGCGCGGAGCAATAACGCGCCGATATAAATATTTGAACAGGGAAGGAAAGTCTGGCCGATTCCTGCTGGCTGGCAGGACCAAATTAAAACAAATAATACCGCTAGAGGGACCTTCAGGCTGAACGACGGGGAGGTCACGCTCCGAGCCCGAGGGGAACACACACCCCACACCCCCTCCCCAAATCGCCCAGCCCGGACCCCTTCCCGCCGCCCCCGCCGCTGCGGGATTATCAGACAGGGCGATCCCAACACCCTGGACATGTTTGCAGGGCTCGGTGTTTGCTGAGGATCACCAAAATAATTCCACTTGAGCGCAAGAAACGTGTTTTGTTTTTGCAGTTAAAGACCCGAGGCGGTTTAATTAGTTTACTCGGGTCCTTTGCATGCGAGCCCCGCGTTCAAAGAGAACGTTATTTTTTTTCTTTCGGGGCGTTTTTCCCCCCCTTTTCTTTTCTGAGCCTCCCTCGCTTTTTTTTTTTTTTTTAACGCTGCGTGTGAATAGTGGAGGACGGGAGGGAAAGACGCCCGACTTAGAAAGTAAAATCTCCAGGAAGGAAAAATGGAGGCAAACACAGGAGCTAATTTAGGCAGGCATAGCTGCTGGTGTTTGTGGTTGTCCCTGACAGCGCTGCTGACTCGAAAGCACCTGTGTTTGCTCACTAGCTTTCCCCAATCTGCTAGAAAATGGCCCGAGCTTGTCACATGGCAGCCAGATAGTCCCAGCGCCATGGGAATCAAAAAGCCGGAGCTTTTAGCGGAGTTAATCATTAATGCGCCGTCTCTTTGTCCCATTCAGGAGTGCTGACAAGCGCTTTGATATTTCATATTTGCCATCGGGTCAGCGGCAGCCAGACCCGGGACTAATGAGCAGCCTGGCTCACACCTCCCCGATTCACCGCCCGCCCCTGCCTTTCCTTTCACCTGCGCTCCGATCCCTCGGGATTCACCTCTGGAGGTGCATTTGGCACCCCTGGCCCTACTCCACCACCTCTTCCCAGCTGGGTCGGGCTCCCAGCAGGTCCGACCCCACGCAGACCTCTCGCGGTTTACACCGAGGGCGCAGCTCTCTCTGCTCCAACCTCGGACTCTCCCATCCTTCTTTTGGGACAAAAATCCGCGGCTAGCACCTTTGGGACACCATCCAGCCCGTAGGGGCGATCTGAACGCAGCGCTTTGTATCTGCGAGCAGCTGTCAATTCGCGTGTTGTGTGCGCGCTGAGCAAACAATCCCCGGCGAATGGGGTGCGGATGGGCAGGAATGCGGCGGCCTCGGCTCCTCTCCTCTCCTCCCCTCCCTGTCACTTGGCTTTCTTCTCTGCCTCGCCTTTCTGCTCTCCCCAGTTGTTTGCCCAGGCCCTGGCTGTTCCAGGTGTCAGGAGAAGGAGGGCACAGGTTGCAGGACCTCACCTTGGTTTCAGGGCAGGGTGAAAGCTCTCCCCGGGCATAGCAGATAAAATGCATCTGTTTGCACCAGTTTGGGGCAGACACCCCCCCCGAAAGGACAGGTGGGTCCCCAGGTCCCCATAAAGCTGCTGGGGGAGGTGATTTGTGCGGGCTGAGCTGCGAATCACAGTCAAACTCCAAGGTGCTTGAACTTTTCCCTTGACTCCTCCGTCAAGCCCTGACGGCTCGTCCGTGGAGTCTGCCAGAACAGGGATGGAGGGGGAGCGGTGCCAAGGGGGCTTCTCAGTGCTCTGTCCCCCTGCTTATATCACCCAGCTGCAGAAATCCAGCTGAAATCCCTGTTTATACCAGCCAGGCGTGGAAATCCAGCTAAACACCCATACTCCCAATATCCAACTGCTACACCCCAATATCCAATGCCAGTGCAGGTGGAAAGGGTATCCAATGCCAAATCCGATGAACAATTACATGACTCCTCAGCTTTCTGGCCCCCCCTGTTGCTGAGACGTGCTCCCTGTGGAAGCTGGATAGGTGAACACAGTGGATCCTTTCATTTGCTCCCCGGATTTACAGGCTGCTCACCCCGGGATATACCCAAGGGTGAGCTGTTGGAAAACCATCCCCTGGCAAGAGGAGACGCAGGGGACACGAGAGAAGTTTCCACTCAGGCAGGTTGGGGCCCATGGAGCTGTGCCACCGTGTCCCTCCTGTCCTGGCACACCCCAAAGCCGCAGAGGAATGTGGGGCCAGGCCACCAGCTCCTGATTTTCCAGATCAAAGAGGAAACTCCCTTGAATGTCACAGGTTTGCAGAGGCCAGCTAATGGTGACTCATGGAGATAAAGCTCCCAAGGTCGTTGAAGGAGCCTGGAATTCTCCTACAGGACTGAGAAGCTGCCAAGCCATCCCCTCCTAAAAACACGTACCTAGAACATCAACACCCGCACAGGCAGCATCCCCCAGGTCCCTCAAGGCTGAAACACCCCAGTGTGAGACCCCCCTGTCTGTGGTCTGTGTTGAGCACGTGGGATCACACCCTGAATCCAGGGCGAGCCCGGGGCAGCACCCCCGTCCCCAGGCAGATTTCCTAAAATCCAGGCAAACATTGCAGCCCAAGGCCACCCGAAAGCTTTGATCCCCCTCACCTGTTGAAACACCCAGGGAGGCTCAGCTGTTTTGCAACACCTCAGAACTGCTGTAACAAAGAATTCAACTTCAACCACTCCTGAGCAGCCGAGAGCCAGAGGTCCAGCCCTTGGAAAGCAGCGGAACCACCCCTGGGGCCAGACCTCAGAGGGCTCTTCTGGAGCAATACCTCCACACACACGTCACGGCCGAGCATTCCCTGGAACACTCAGAGCCACAGCTCCTGCACCTCCAGCTTGTGCACAGCCCCTCGAGCCCCTCGTGCTTATTTACTCCTTTAAACTTCTTAAAAGCAGCCAAGGATTCGAAAGCCGGACCGTGGGAAGTGTCACAGGGCAGGGTGGGGAGCCCGAAACTCGCTGGTACTCACGGTCACACCTTCCCACCTCGGAGCAGGCACCGGCTGCTGCACCATCCCAGAGGAGGGGGAAGGAAGGAGGCCAGGCCCCCTTTGTAGGGTGGGGCTCTCCAGGATTGGCCACCAGGAGGGTGGGAACCAGTGTTTACCCTCCCTTCTGCAAAATCCCAGCACCCCTGAGATGGGAAGGGGGCTCTGGACCCCTCCCTGACCTCCTGCCCAAAAGTGGCAGCGGGCTGAGGTGTGAAGCTCCAGCTTTGCTTGGTCATTGTACGATCATGGAATCATTAATGCTGGAAAAGACCTCCAAGATCATCAAATCCAACCTTTGCCCCATCACCACCTTGTCAACGAAGGCATAGCACCGAGTGCCACTTCCAGTTGTTTCTTGAACACCTCCAGGGATGGGGACTCTCTCACTTCCCTGGGTAGTGCCTTCCAATGCCAGACAACCCCTTCCATGAAGAAGTTCTTCCTGATGTCCAGCTTGCACCTCCCCTGGCTCAGCTTGAAGCCATTTCCTCTCATCCTGTCACTTGTTCCCTGGCCAGACCCTCCATCCAGGTGGGCTCTGAGTCAAAGCTCCCAGACAGCCAGAGAAATTATTTTCCTTGCATTCCACAGGCTTCAGCTGGAAGCTGGCTGTGCCTTCCCCTTAGGGGGATCCATGGGATTGACACAGGGAACACGGATCCGATGTGTGTGGCAGCTGCTGGGGGACACTGAGGAATGAGCTGCTGTGGTGTGGGATCAGCCCCCCACGGGGAAAACCCAGGGTGCTAAAAGGCTCTTTAATCCAGAGGGGAGAAGATAAATGGGATAAACCAAGGGGACCTGCTGGAAGCGTATCCACACCCGGAGCGAGGCCGCTCTCCAGCAGCAGCAGTGATTAATGAGCACAGCGGACTAATTACGGTCCTTCCCCGGCCACAGAGCTCCGATCCCGGCTCTTAATGAACTCCTGAGCTGAGCTAGGCTCCGAGGGTAAATCACTTCTCAGGGGCAGGCGCAGGAAGCCGCTGTTGGAGCGAGCAGAGCTCGTTCTGGGCCGCTTGTTTAAATATTTTGGCTGCCCGTTTGCCGCAGCCCGTTTGCCGTGTGCATCCTCTGCCGGGGCCGGGGAGGAAGCTTTCCTGGAAAAATCACAAAGGCACTTTCAGCCGCAGAAATCCCCGTCCCGAATCCAAACAGGGAAGCCTCTGTCCCTTGCCAGCCTAGGCTGGGTTTCCGCCCTGACACAGCGGAGCGGTTGGGCAGGGGAAGGGGAAGGGGCCGCTTTTCCAGCTGCGGGGTGGAAATCCTGCTCTTTCCAGGCGCCCTTTCCAAGCTGGAGCCTCGTGCTCGTCGCTGACGGGCTGTGTGTTGGTCCCTGTGTTTCCTCCCGAGGAGGGGTAACTGCAAACAGCCCCGGGGAGCGGGCTGTGGGCACGGAATGTGGGTTTCCACGTGCATTTCCATGGAAAAGCCGTGTCACCCCCATTAATGGCTGCCTTTTGGAGAGCTGGAAAGCCTCCCCCCTGAAGCTGGGAGCTCAGCTAGGGTAGGGGGTTTGCAGGAATGCGTGGTGGTTTCGCACCAGTTTGGGGTGCCAAGGGAATGGGGGTGAGGGTGTTCAGCTCTGCCCTGGCTCACATCCATCGCTGCATCCCACCTGCCAGAGCAGGGATGTCCCTGTAATCCTCAGCACCCTCTGGATCAGGGAAAGAATCAGACCCTTCCTAGCGCTGCTGGTGACCTTCTCAGTGACCCAGAGCCACTCGGTTAACCTCTGGTGATAATGGGATAATGAGTCTCCGACGGGTAAATAGCAATTCCAGGGGATGATCCGGAGGGCAGGGGTGGCCAGGCAGTGGCAGCACAGCCCGTCCTGCACATCCCAGGCAACATCCACCCCATTAACAGGGAGCAAAAGCACCTTTGCCCCGCGGTGAGGGGGCCAGATGGAGCCTCACAGGCTCAGGTGAGGGTCCAGCAGATGCAGGAATGTTTGTTTTCCTACCTTGCATTATTAATAAGAAGCTGGATGTTCCCACGGCACTCAAACCACCCAGCAGGGAGGAGAGGCCGAGTGGCACAGACCTGCTGAAGGAGCAGCCTGGCTTTGCCCAAATAAAGGATCTAAACTCCCTTCTGCACTGGGAGGGGATGTGTCTGACATCCTGGGGGTTCCAGTAGCAGGGGCAGTCACCCAGCAGCAGCTGCCCCTCCATCCCGCAGCATCCAGAGCCGATTCCCACCTTCCAGATCCCGCGTGTCCCTCACCACCACCCTGCTGGATCCCGGCTTGGCTCACTTCCAGGAAACCCAGGCGGTCAGGGGTCATCTTTACCTGTAGCACCAGCATTTTCAGGGCAGACCCCTCCCAGAGGGGGTGTTCCAGAGGCTCAGGGGATGCAGGGCCAGTGGCATCTCAAGCTGCCAGTCCTGTGCCAGGAGAACTGGGCAGCGCAAGGCTGGCAGTGCAAGGCTTGGGAATAAACACAGGATGAGGCTTTTTTTTTTTTTTTTTTTTTTCCACTGGGTGGATCTCAGTGCCATGAGCATGGGTGTGACCTGAGGTGTGGATGTGACCAGAGGAATGGTGTGAGCAGAGGAATGGCTTGAGCAGAGGAATGGTGTGAGCAGAGGTGTGGATGTGACCAGAGGCGTGAGTGGCCTCCCATAAACACCAGCAAAGATGGGACAAATCCCAGAAAGCAGGTCCCTGGAGGGTGGTTAAGCACCAGGAGACTTTTGTTAAAAAGCCAGCAAAGCAGCTCAGAGCCCTCCCTTGGGTGGCAGGAACGGAGGGGATGGGATGTGGGGGCTCCTGTGGGTCCCGGCCGCCCTCCCTTCCTGCCAGCTCAAACACGGAGGCAGCAGAGATAAGGGCTGTGTGCTCAGCACTCCACCAGGAATCCGGGGCTGCCTTCCCCACTGCCACCCTCACCCAGCTCCCTCCTCACGCTCCTGGGGGCAGCCAGACCCCGTCACCCTTCCAGCACCCACTGGGGACCTGCCGAGCTGCTCCTTCCACAGCGGCCCCACACTGTGCCTGGACGATGAGGGATGTGACACCGGACATGCAGCATCCCACAAAAAACAACCTGATGGCATGTAGGACATGCAGCCCCCCAGAATAAAAGCTGAGGGGAAGATGGGCAGCCATGAAGCAGGAGGGAGTAGGGATGGGGTGGTGGGGTAAGTCACAGCAATGCAGATCCAGCGGCGGAAACACCTCTTCGCCCTCCCAGCATCCCGGGCCGGGACTGGGAACAGAGAAGGCCGGGTTTAAAATCAATATGGGGATAGCTGGGAGATTAATCTCAGCGATAAGTGGGACAGCAGCGAGGCTGAGCGGCCCCGTGGCTCAAACAAAGGGATCTGTGAGCGGAGACCAGGGAAAGACGGATGGTTTGTTAAACATTGCCAGCATACCTGGCTGGAGCCATTCCCGGGTCACGGGGAACGGCAGCCGGGACTCTGGGTGGCAGATCCAGCGGCCAGCTCCAGCCAACTTCCACCCTGCTCCTTATCTCCCGTGGGCTGGCGGAGATGAAGGTGCTTTCGGGATTTCGAAGGCACTACACTCCAGGGAAAGCATTCCTGACCGTCTCAAGATGTTACAAAACCAACACAGCCACCCAGGGTGGCCACCCAGCCAGGTCTGCCGTTCCAGGGGCTCCCCAGCTTTCCCAGCAGGAGGAATTTGGGAGAGCAGCGGTGCCCTCTGCTTCGCCTTCCCCCTCCCAAACATTTTCCGAGTGCCCAAGACGTGTTGAGCAACCTGGACTTTGCCCCTCAAAGCCTCTCAATAAGGGCTGGTCACCCTCCCCACGTTGCTGCTGCGCCTCTGACCAGCCTGTGGAATCAATTCTCCCCTGAAAGCTGGGACAAAAAGCTGGGGCCAAAACTGGCATCTCCAGGCAGCCTCTTTGCTATTCCCCCCTCGGCTCTGCAGGTGAAAGCACTGGCTGGCTCTGCCTTTGGAGGAAACCGGGACAGATCCCATCAACTTCCCTGCCTCTTCATCAGCTCCCCTGCTCCTCCATCACATCCCTCCCCCCCCCGCCCCGTGGCCCACCAGAGATTAAACACTAAAGAACGGCGTGTCAGGGCCGCCCTGCTGCTCCCCTCCATCCATTATCGCACTCCAAAGGTCTCGCAGCCTCATCCATCCCCATTTCCACGCAGCCGGGGCGTCTGGTGCCGCCCCTCCCCTCCCAACCCTTGAACCCCCCTGGTCTCCAGCAGATTTCCCAAGACAATGGCTGTCTGGAAGCTCCTTAACTCCTTGAGGGGGCAGGGGGGGTTGGTTTGTGGACACAGGCAAGAGGCTGGGGGATGGCTGGGGGTAAAACCTAAAACTCCATCCCAGGAACCCCTTCCTTCCCCTTTCCCCTCACTTTTTGGGTGAGCTTTGCACCTCTTTGACTCCTTCTCAGTGTTTTGTCCTGAACTGGATGCTCCTGATATTGAGCAGGGGGGTAAATATTGGCATTTATTACTCTCCTCAGCTTTCTAGAGATGCTGAGTCACGGGGTGGGATTAGGACACCTCCAGGAATATGGAATCCTCCCAGGGCTGGGCCAGCAGCTGGGGCAGCAGGCAGGAAGGCAGGCAGATTTCTGGAAGCTGGGATGACGCTGGGAGTGGGAGATGCTTTGTGGGAATCACCCCTGCCAGGCAGGACCTACCTGGGGTAGCACCAGTCCCATCACATGCTGTGCCAGGTGTTCCCTGAATTTCCTGGGAATGCTTTCCTCTGCACCCCCTGCACCTCAGGCTGGATCCAGGGGGGGCCTAAATTTCCCCAGCCTCCTGCTTGGGCACTCCAGATGCCAGGAACTACATACAAGGTGTCCAAAAATCCCAAGGAAAGGATTTGTTTTTCCCAAAAAGTTGTTGTTGTTACTAATACATTGCTATTGGGTTTTATCATTTTCTTATCATTATGCCTTATTTTATTTTTGTGGTTCTTTATTTTATTTTCATTATTTTGTGTTATTATGTCATAATTTTTGTTATTATTACAGTTGTTGTTATTATTATTACATTGCTGCTATTTTGTTAGTCCTGCCACTGTTATGTTTGTTGGTGTTACCACTATTATAATGATTTCTTTTCTATTTTTGTTATTATTACCACCATTCTCCCCACTGTTTTGGAACTGGAGCCAAACATCCCCAACATGGACATAAACTTGATTTTGGGTGCGTTTTATCACTCCCCCCGTGTGAGATTTGTTTGGCCCCTCCCCAAACCCTTGGTCCTCATGACCATCAGCGGAGCAGGGAGGGTGATGAGGGTCCCTGATGCCCCTGCAGCCAGGCCTGGAACACTTTTGGGAGGCGCTGGGAATGCCAAGGCACCTTTATCTGGTGGCAGAGAAAGCCGCGCTGGCAGCATGTCCCTGCCAGGGGCACTTTATTCCCTTTGAAATAAAGGCAGCAGGAATTCCAGTGCCAGATACATTGTTCCTGGAACAGAAATGACTCTGGGTCTTGCCAGGTTACAGAGCTCCTGCTCAGCGGCTCCTGCCACGCTGCAGTTAATGCCCATTGTTATTCCCGAGCCTGGGATCACCCCACTTTGAAGTGGGGGAGGAGGGAAGGCGCTTTCCTCTCCGCTTTGCTGCTCCTCTTCCTCCACCTTTTATTTCTCCCCCTCGGAGTCCCGAGTCTGTGATCTGACTTGGATGGGGGTTGGGGCGAGATGAGCCCTAAGGTTCCTTCCAGCTCGGTGTGGTTCAGGCTGGGAGCCTTCAGGAGAGGCGGGGAAGTCGGGCAGAACTCCCCAAAATTTGTGCCACGTGGACACAAAGGGCAGGAGAGGAGCGTGGACGCCCCGGGGCTCGGCTCTTGTGTCTGTGCCACGTTTTGGGTGGGCTGGACGCAGCTGGGGAGCTCCTGTGCCACCACCACCACCACCAAATGTCAGTGCTGTCAGTGGATTCTGGAAGGTGGGAGCGCTGCTGGGTCCTGGAGCACAGGGACTGGCAGGGTGGGAGTTCTGCAGCACGGCATGGGAACGCTCTCCCCATCCCTCCCCGGGGTGAGGAGACCTCCAGAGCCAGCGCAGGTTTTCTGTCCCCACCCTGTGCTACCCTGTCCCGGGAGCCCAACCCGCACCCCGAGCATCCCTCGGGAAGGAGCTGGAGCCGAGCCCACCCGGCTGCTCCTTCTCCCAGCGCGGGGGGCTCTTGATCCAATTTAAACGGCGAGGATTTGAAATGCCACCTGAGTTAAAAGGAGCTGATTAAAACCGCCGCCTCATCAGGGTTCTTAAACACGCAGTTGCACGGCTGTATTTACATTAGTGTCAACTTTAATTTAAATTCTGCATAACTATATTTGCTCCCCGAAATTCATTCGCCGGGAACGCGGCGCAAATGACTCGGCACCGCCGGCACCTTCTCTTTGTCTATGGCGGAGGGGTTTGGAAATTAGCTGGGTAAGTGAGCGCTGGGAAGTGTCATTCCTCCTCTTTAACGTCTCATTAATTAACCTGTCCCCACTTTCAGGGCCGGGCGGGGATGGGGCTGCAGCCTGTGGGGAAAGGGGCACGGCCTGGGCACCCTGAAGCGGGAATCACGTCGGATTCCAAACGGAGATCGGCTCGGGCTGGATGGTCCTCGTCCTGCTTGGGATGCTCTGTGAGAATTGATGTCATTAAATAAAACCCAGCAGCCCAGCCTCGAGGTGGGGACAAGGGATACAAAAGTGCTGTGCTGGGGAGTCATGAAAACCCTTTCCTCGAGGGGTTTCACGGCCAGGCTGTGATTTGCTCCCAACGGTCCATCCCGGGAATGCAGGGGCTGTCGGAGTATCCCTGGGTGAGAGGGACATCCAGGTGCTCCGTGGCTTCAGGGACACGTGGGACCAGCTCTTCAGGCAGCACAGAGACAATGGGAGCCCTCCTGCCTTCCAGCCCATCCTCCTGACCACCCACCAGGGAAGAAGGGGGGGAAAAACCCACAACAAAACAAAGGGTTCCTCGGATTTTTGGGACAGCGGTGGCGTTCCCTGCAGGTGTGCTCCCTCACTGCTGAACCTTCTCCCTAAAGCCCTTTCAAGCTAAATCAACCTTATTCCAACAGCCCAGCTCCCAAACCCAGCAGCCTGGGGTGGGATGAAGCGCAGGAATAGCAAATCCTCCCCCTCGTCCCCGTCCCTGCCGACCTCGCTCCCGATTTGTGTTTAATTCCAGCCTTTCCCTGCCCCATCAGCGACAACGTGTTTGGAGTGAAGCGAGGGGTGGCCTGGGAGGATGAGAGGAGGGTGATTGTCAGGGAGGGAAGGGGAATGGAGGCCTGGGTTCGGTCAGATGCGAGGATGCTCCCGGTGTTTTCCATCGGCTCTCGGGAGATGGATCTCACAGCCAGGGCAATGCACGCTTCTGCTTTTCACACTCCAGGCTCGTTGTGCCTTAAATAAACATGGAATCCTGCTTTTAGCCGCTCTGCATCTCCAGCCTGGGCTGGAAACATCCCTGTCCCACGAAATGTGGCATTCCTGCAGCTTGCATGGGACGAGGACATGGTGGCACGTGTGTGTGGGCACGGCCGGGGCTCGATGTGCAAGGGCTTCCTTGCCCCAAAAGAATTTCCTCACTCAAAAAGTATTTCCTTGCCCCAAGAAAAGGTTTCCTTGCCCAAAAAATGGGTTTCCTTGAGCCTGAAAGGTTTCCCTGCCCAAAAAGGGTTTCCTTGCCTAAAAAGGATTTTCTCACCCCAAAAAAAAGTGTTTCCTCACCCCCAAAAAGTGTTTCCTTGCCCCAAAAGGAGTTCCCCACCCAAAAAGGGTTTCCTTGCTCCGAAAAGCATTTCCTTTTCCCACAAGAAGGGTCTCCTTGACCTAAAAAAAAAAAAAAATCATTTTCCTGGCCCCCCAAAAATGTTTTTCTCAACCCAGGCAGCCGGAGCGTCCGAGGGCCCGGAGCGGGTGCGAGGGGAATGCCAGGGAAGGCGGGATGGGGCTGGATAAGTGGCAGCGCTGCCGGAGCAGCTGTGCTCTTATCTGGCCCGAGGAAGGGGCTCCACAACAAAGGGGGGCTCAGGAGCCGGGGTGATCCATGGGAAAGCCATTGGCCCGGCATTGTGGCTGCCCTTCTGCTGAGCAAATAGTTCAAACTGTTCATTCCCATCTCCTATTCTCTCCCTGGTACATTGTTTGTGTCCTTGCATTTCATTCCCGAGCAAGATTGCTCTCTGGGCCTATAAGCAAACAGTCCAGAAAAGAGCCAGCTATCCTCTCCTTTTCCCTGGAGAACTAGCATTTTTATTTCAGCTCCAAGCTGTCAAAGAGCTGGAGAGTTTATGTCAGTATCCTGAATTAATTGCTTTAAGCTGGAGCAGCCTCTGCCCGCCACCAAATGTCCAGAAGATGTTTATTAATAATGTTTCCTCCGGGTTTGTTTTTTTCTGATGGGTGGGTGGGATTTTTTGTGGGGTTTTTTTTTTTGGTTTTGGTTTTGTTGGTTTTTTTTTTGTTCCAAGCTGTGCTCTCACATACTGTGCCCTCTATTAACCGCCTGGCGCCGGGCGAGGTGGGGAAATGAAAGCTGCTTACAGGGAATTAATACCAGCTCCCGAGGTTTCGCCGGCACGGCGGGCACGGGAAGCTCCCGTTAGGACTTTTCGGGCACCGGGAAGGAGAGGAGGACGATGGGTTGCAGGGGAAGGTGTTTAAACACAAATATCTTCGGTAATTAACGAAAGTGGCGAGGAAATTACCCACAGAAAAAAAAAAAAAAAAACAAACACCAAACCAAAACACGCAGGAGGTAAATGGTTTTGTGTTTAAACATGATATATTTTAAAGTGTTCCCCGGTGTGAAAGTCCCTGTTTAAGGGAATGAAGTAATAAAGCAATTTATATACCAATAGAAAGTCGAGATCCTGAGTGCCTTTGTGTAAATTTTCCACTTGACTTTTCATTATCTACCTGAACAAAATCAATCTATATGTATGGGATCAACATGCAATAGGAGAGATAAAAGCCGGAATAAATGTGCTTTGCATATCCCACCGATAAAAGCCCCCCGGCTCCGGGCGCTGCCTCCTTTCCAGGCAGATGCATTTTCGGGAATAAATCATTTTGCGGAGGGAAGGAGAGCGAAGCGGGAGTGGGGCTGCCTCGAGTGTTTGCTCCCTCGCCTGAAATATTGATCCTGTCAAATGAACAGCCGTTAATAAGTAACTCGGGAAAAATATGCCGGCTCTGCCTTTGCTCCCGCCGGAGCACGGACACGGCTCCGGGGCCGGCCTGGCCATGGGCCCCAGGCAGGGGGAGCAAAGGGAGGGAAGGGGACAGGGCAGGAGAGGGGGACAGGTCCTGGCATCCCTTAGGGAGCCCTCAAACCCCCCAGGCATTCGGCATCCCATGCTGTATCCAGAACCCTGCCGTATCCCAAACCCACTGTACCCCAAACCCTGCTGCATCCCAAACCCACTGTATGCCAAACCCTGCTGCATCCCAAACCCTGCTGCATCCCAAACCCTGCTGCATCCCAAACCCTGCTGCATCCCAAATCCTGCTGCATCCCAAACCCTGTTATACTCCAAACCCCATTATATTTCCCAAACCCTGCTTTATCCCAAACCCTGCTGC
>NW_020956163.1:1561-10635 GCF_003031625.1 Empidonax traillii | reverse complement strand
GTATCCCAAACCCTGCTGCATCCCAAACCCTGCTGCATCCCAAACCCTGTTATACTCCAAACCCCATTATATATCCCAAATTGCGCTGCATCCCAAACCCTGCTGCATCCCAAACCCTGCTGTATCACAAACCCTGCCACATCCCAAACCCTGCTGCATCCCCAGCCCTGCTCTGTGCCAACCCCCTTGCTCCATCCCTCATGGCCCTGCCTGCGAACACCAAGATCATCCCATCGGCCTCTTGCACCCTGAGATGACTCTGAGCCCCCACCTGCCCCCAGCAGGAGCCATTCCTGATCCCAAATATCCCCAGCTCCAGCTGAGGGAAGGATTCTGCTGTGGTAAAACAGGCAAAGTACCTGCCCCATCCACGTTCCAAGCCAGAGCCTGGTCCTGTCCTTTCCTCACAGTTTGGGTGACTGATCCCTTCAGCTCCCCCTTCTCCTTTTCATGGATCCCAACACCCTGCAGAGCTGGATAACCATCCTCTCTCTTTTTTCCCTTGTTTTCTTGCTTGGGTGAAGAGGCAGAGGCTCCTCGTGGGGTTTATTTTCCATGTAGTAACAGGATATGGAAAAGGTTAAGAGGCACTTCAGGAGATCCAACCCCTCTCCTGGGTTTTTTATTTCTGCGGAAACCCCCACCCCGTTTTGGCAGCTCCTGTCACCCCAGCTGATGAATTCCTTCTCCTCCTCCTCCTCCTTCTCCTCATATCCTTGTGCCAGGGGAAGCACCTGCCTCCCTCTGGGTTTATTCCTTTGAGGGTCTCCCCACAGATCCACGTGCTGGACATAGGAATTTCTCCAGGCTGTTTTTGCCTCTCCTTACGCTAAAGGACCTTCCCAGCCTTTCCCCCTTCTTTTCCCCCTAAAAATCCACCCAGGGAAGTGGTGGGGGAGGAAGGTGGGGAAGCAGATGAAACAAAGAGAAAAGCAGGGGGTGAGCTGGTGGCTTTCCAAACCGGAGGGTTGGTCAGGATGCTCCCGAGGAACGCGCTCGACATCTGCAGCGCTTTTATGGGTTTGCTAATGATGGCTCCGATCGCACCCGGGGGCGGCAGAAAGTCCTGGAAGCCCCTTTGGAAGCAAATCCACCCCCTCTTCTGTCCCCTCTTCCCACTGCTTCCCTGCTGGGTTTGTGCCCCCCCAAACTGTCCCAGGCATTGGCTCAGGGTGGTGCAAAAATGGGATCGTGCGTCCACAAATCCACCCTTTCCCATGAGACTCCTGTCTTCTTCCCACCGTGGATCCAAGCATCCACAACAAGCTGCAAGGTGGGGCATCTCAGGAAAGCTTTGGCATAGGAAGGGGTGTTAACCACCACCCAGTTTTGGGGGATTTTTGGCTGCCGGAGTTTTCCCTCCTCTCCGAAGCCTTTCCTGTGCTTGGTCTTGGAAAAAAAAAACAACACACCCCCATGCATCCCACAAATTGATGCACAAATTGATTAACTCAACTTTCTCGAGGTGCTGTTAGCAATTTTTTTTCCCCCCTTTCCATGAAGCCTAGAGGGATCCATCCCTGCCGAGCAGCTCCCTCCAGACCAGGCTAAGGCTTCTCCCCATTCCAGTCAGGAATTACTGGAGCGTGACCCAGGTATCGCTCACGAGTACAGACACAAAGAGGCAATCAGAGATGGGAATCTTTGCCTTTAATAGGGATGAGGACACGGCAGCAGCGCACGGGCGAAGCCCAATTTGTCCCAGCTCCCCCTGACACCGACTCCTTGTCCATTAGTTAAATAAATACAGGAGAGGGAAGGGCAGTGTGGGATCAGGCAGGCGAGCAGGAGGCTGGCAGGGACAGGCAAAGCATTCCAAGGTCTCCCAAATCCCTCAGTGTCGCTGCCTTCAGAACCGGGGCGGGAAATAAAATCCCCACGTTTCCACTCCTCCGGGCTGTGGCTCTTGGGAGCTGTTTTCCAGCAGGGATAAGGATCATTCCTTGTAATGCTGGTGGGAGAAAACCCTGTGGAAAGCTGCTCCTTCCCCAGGCAGGGTGAGCTCCTTGTCCGGCCTTGCTCGGACAGGTGGGGAGCTCCCAGCAGCCAGGAGGATGTGGCTGCAGGAATCTGTGGAGTGACAAGGATTCCCAGCCAGCCCCTGGCAGGTGGGAGCAGCAGGAGGGACCCTGCCCACAGCCTCACCCCGCTGCTCCCTGCCTTTCCCACATTCCCCCCGGAAAAGGGCTTCGTGGTCTGGGGGAAACGGAGCAGGTGGAGAGGGAGTGGGGTGGGATGTGAGGAAGGTGGTGGTGGTGGTGGTGGTGGGAAAAAGAAAGAAAGGGGGGAATGGATAGAAAGGGAAAAGGGGGAAGAAAGTGATAGGAGGGAAAGAATGGGGGGAGAAGTAAAGGAGGGGAAAAAGGGGGAGAAAAAAGAGAAAGAAAGTGAGAGGGGAAAGAAATAAAAAAAAAAAAAGGGTAAGAATAGGATAAAAGAAAAAAACAAGAGAAAAGGGGGAGTGGAAAGAAAGGGGGAAAGAAAAGAAAATAAAAAAAAAAGGAAAGGAAAAGTAAGGAAAAGAAATGAGGAAAATGGGAAAGAAGTTATAAGGAAAGAAAGAAAAATAAGGAAATAGAAAGGGGGGAAGGAAATGAAAAGGGGTGAAGGAAGGAAGAGTGAAGAAAAGAAATGGGAAAAGAGGGAGAGGGAATTAAAAGGAAAGGAAGGAAAATAAAGGGGGAAAATGGAAAAAAAAAATTGGAAAGGAAAGGAGAAGAATGGAAAGGAAGGGAAGGAAAGGAAGGGAAAGAGGAAAAGCGAACCGGTGGCACCCTGAGGGACCAGAGCCCGTCCTTGCCCTGCTCCCCCCACAGCGGCAGCTTTCCAGAAACTTTTTCTTTTCCTTTTTCCCCCCTAATTTTTTTCCTTTCCCTTCCCTGCCATTTCACACCCGGCTGTCCCTGCAAACAGAACGGCCCGGCCGAGCAGCCCCCCCGGGTGGGGCCAGGCCCTGCAGGGCTCCAGGACCGCTGTCCTTCCATCCATCCATCCATCCATCCATCCATCCATCCATCCATCCATCCATCCACACCGGCATCCCTGCATCCATCACTCCCTGCACGCTGCATCCCTCCCTGCATCCCTCCATCCATCCCTCCATCCAACTCACACACACACACACACACAAAAACCACCATCCCGGGCTCGAGGCAGCTTTTCCCCGTCCTCACATTCCCGTTTCCCGGGTGGATTCCACCCCTCCCGCTGGCCCAGCTGCTCAGGTGCACGGCAGGGGAGGGGGGCAAAAACACCTGTCCCCATGTTCTGGAGCCATCTCGCGATTTTCGGGGTGTTCTACAGAACGCAGCTCCTTACAGGATATTTTTTTGGGAAAACTCAATTGCGGGGACTATGGGAATATTTTTTATTTTCTTTTCCTTTTCCCCTTTTTTCCCCTATCTTTATTGCTTCCTTTTATTTTTTCTTCTTTTTCTTTTCGTCTTTTTCTTTTTTCGTTTTTTCCCTTATTTTTTATTTTCCTTGATTTTTTCTTTTTTTTTTCTTATTTTATTTTTTATAATTTCCTCTCTCTCTTCGTTTTCTTTTTTTTCTTTTTTTTCCTCTTTTTTTCTCTTTTTTCCTTTTCTTTTTTTTTTTTGTTTGGTTTGTTTTGCTTTATTTTATTTCCTTTCTTTTCCCCAATAAAACCCAACTACTACCAAATCCACCTTTCCCACCCCCGTCCGCCCTTTCCTCTCTTCCATCGGGAATATATAAATATTTCTCTCACCACTGCGGGACCCCGAAAAATCACCTCAGCGAGAGAGCAAAAAAATTCCCTCCGAGCTCCTCTGGCTCTTCCCGCATCCCCCGGCCCCGCAATCCCGGGTTTCTCTGCCCCAGAAATACGGAGCCGGCGGATTCGGCATCACCCTGTAATATTTACTCTCCTGAAGGTTACGCAGGGCAGAGGGAACAAACTTCAAACCTTTTTATTTCCTCCTCCCCTTTTCCATCCTCTCCCCTACCTGATTTTATGTGGTTTCTGGATTAGTCTAGCGCGGAGCCGAAGCGGACTTTCCCCGGCAGAAATATAGGATTAGGACTATTTCTGGAAGAAAGGGAATAGTGTGAACTGCCTTGAGCCTGCGCTAGTCTAAAGCAGAATTACAGCTTGTAAAATAGGTCTCCATCAGTTTCCCAGGAGACGGGTTAAGCCCTACTTGGGTGTTCCAGCTCTTTTTAGAACCACTAATAATTAGTCTCATCTCACCCCCGAGTTGTCCGGTTGTTTTTTTTTTTTTTTAAGATTGCCAATAAATGCACTTTTTGCCTCCGACGCTGCCGGCGCGGGCAGGGCAGGCAGGGCCGGCTGCTTCCAGCACCGCGCTCATCCCGCGGGGAAAGGTTTGGGGGGCGCTGGGAACCCAACCCTCCTTCCCCGTCCTGTGCCATCCTCTCTGCGCTTTGATGTCTTTGGAGCCATCGCCGCATGTCATTAGGGGCCCGGATAATTAAAAGGAAAAACAGCAAGGAAAAACAGTGTCTTTTTCCCCATTTCTGGAGGAAAAAGTCAGGGGAAAATAAAATAAAATAAAAGGAAGGAAAAAGATGGAGAAACGGAGGGAAGGGAAGCGGCTGGAGAGGGGCTGATTTTGGGGGCTCAGGGCCCGCAGCCTCCCTGCGCAGCTTTCCCAAATCCCAGCCGATCCCACCCGCTCCTCCAAAAATAAAAAAAAAAAACCACACACACCTCTAATTCAGGATTTGAGGGGAATTAACGGGAAAACGGAGCCGGGCGCTCGGCCCCGCCGGGAGCCGGGGCAAAGCAATCCGGGGGGCTGGAGACAATCCTGGGGGTGATCGGCGGAGGGAAAAGGAGGAAAACCAGCCCGGGGCCCGCGGGTGGAAAGGCAGGAGCGTGGGGAGCGGGTGAGGGGCCGGGCACCCGGGAGGGAAGGCAGGATGACCCCTTCCCACTCGTGTCCCCCTCCCAGCGCGGGCGACAGGCGTGTAATGACAAGTAATTGGGCTGGCGCGGGGCCGCTTTCGATGAATTATTGAGAGCCCATTAGCGCCGGGGCGATGTCACCTGGCACAGCAGCGCGGGGACACGGACACGGACACGGACACTGCCCGAGCTGTGCCCTCTCCTCGTGCCCGACACCCCCCGCACCCCGGGGCGGCCACCCCTCTCCATCCCCTCGTGGGCCGTGCCACTCGTGTCCGTGCCCGGTGCCAGTGAATCCCGTGAAGGGCCGCCGGCTGCTCTGAAACTCCCGGTTTTCCCGGGAAACACGGCTGGGAAATAATCTTATCCCTGATTTTTTGGCTCACGCGGGTGCTCAGCCGCGACCCGCCCACGGGATCGACACCGGCACCGGGACCGGCGCTTCCCGGTGTCCCGGCCACGGGAGAAACCCCTTTCCGTGGGGCGGACACGGCATGGCTGCTCCCAGCCCGGAACAAAAGATCGGCACGGAGACCGGGAGGAAAAATGCGGGGGGGAAAAGGGGGAATCGGCGAAAACCAAAATAAACCCGAAAATGTGGAAGTAAAGCCCCGCAGCCCGGCTGGGAGGAGCGGGAGGAGGCGGGAGCCGGCCCCGCACGGCCCCGTCCCTCTCCCACCCGAGCCGCAACCACTGCCCCCCCGCAGCGAGGGACTTTGGGGTTAAAACGGGCAGAATCGGGGCCCCGAGGCGGCCCGGCCCCGGCCGCACCCCGTTCCCACCCGGGCTGCCCCCACACCCCCAAATCACCCCCCGTTTTGCTCCCCTCCCCTGCTCCCCGCCGGCTCCAGCGCTGGCAGAGGGATTCCCCAAAATGCGGGGCGAGGCGGTGGGAAACAGCCCTGGATTCCTCCATCCTTCCCTGCAGCCCTCCAGCCATCCTCCAGCCATCCTTCCATCCATCCTCCATCCACCCTCCATCCATCCCTCCAGCCATCCCTCCATCCACCCTCCATCCATCCATCCATCCATCCTCCATCCACCCTCCATCCATCCCTCCATCCATCCATCCATCCATCCCTCCATCCATCCCCCCGCATCCCCGGCCTCTGGGCCGCTTCCCTCTCCCCCGCCGGCTCCAAGGCGAGCTGGGGAAGAGGAGGAGGAGGAGGGAGGGCTGGAAAAGAAGCAGAAGGAGGGAGCTGAAGGCGAAGGAGAAGGAGCAGAAGGAGCGGCGGGTGTCCCCTACCTGCGCCCCGGCCGCCGGCCCGGCTCTGCGGGAGCTGGGAGCATCCCGGCATTTATTGGAGCTGAAACTCTGCGACTGTTGACTTTAGCACAAAGCAAAGATTTCGCTGCCCGCTAGTTTAAAAATGAATATTTTACCAAGATATCGATCAGCTTTATAAAATTCAGTTAAGCACAATGGCTCAAAAGGAGAGGGGGGGGGGGAAGGAAAGGGGACGCAATATAATATCTGTGTAAATTTGCTGAAGTATGACGTGGTGGGGAAAGTTTACCCTCCTGGAATTTGGATCTAGATTCCACACACCCCCCTTCGTCTTTTTTTTTTTTTTTTTCCCTCTTTTTTTTTTTTTTTTTTTTTTTTTTTTTTTTTTTTTTTTTTTTTTTTTTTTTTGTTTACTGACTTTGTTTATTCACAGATCACGGTTGCTTAACCAGGCAGGAGCAAAATGCACTTGCTGGAAGGTTGGGGGCGGGCAGGTTGTGTGGGGAGGGGGGGGGAAAAACTGCCAAGAGGGGGGGAAAGAAAAAGAAATAACGTCTAGCTGGTGGATTTTTTTTGTTTGTTTCTTTCTTTCTCTTTTCATTTTTTTTTTTGGGGCCATTTTACCCTCAAATCGTCATCCTTGCGTTTCGGAGTGAAACGGGGCAAAGGAAGGGGAAAGGAAAAATGACAAAGAAAGGTGGAAATAACAGGAGGAGGAAAGGAGGGAGGAAATGAAAGGAGGGGGAAAATAAAAGGAGGGAGAAAAGGTAAAGGAGGGGAAATAAAAGAAGGGGGGGGAATAAAAGGGAGGTAGGAAAAATAAGGGGAGATGAAGGAAGGGGAGAAAAATAAAGGGAGGAGAAAAATAGGAGAAGGAGGGGGAAAAGGGGTGGAAAGTAGAAGTGGGGTGAAAAATAAAAGGAGGGGAATAAAAAGAGGGGGGAATTAACAGGGAGAAAAATATAAGGGGGCGGAAATGAAAGGGGAAGAAAAATGAAAGGGAGGAGAAATAAAAGGACGGGAGGAAAAATATAAGGGGGAGAAAAAATAAAAGGGGGGGAGAAATAAAAGGGGCAAGAGAAAATAAAGGGGAGAAGTAGAAGGGAGAAAATGGAAAGGAGGGGAGAAAAAAAAAGGGGGGGAGAATAGGAAAATACAGAAAAGTAGGGGGAAATAAAGAAAAATCGGGTAAAATAAAAGGGGAGGGGAAGTAAAAGGGGTAAGAAAAAAAAATAAGAGAGGAGAAAAAAAATAAAGTGGGGAGAAAAATTAAAGGGAGGGGGGAAGAAAAAGCGGAGGCCAGCGGCGGTGGTGGAGCGGGGATCGGAGCGGGACGCGGCCGGGCCGCGGCCGGAGGCGGGGGCAGGGGCAGGGGCGGGGGGGGGGTCCGTGTCCCCAAAGCGGCGGCACCCCCGCGCCCGTGCCCCGTCCCCGCGGGAGCCTTTTATGTGCTAATGAAACACATTGCATGCCCCGGTTCACAACGTGTGTGTCCTTGGCGTATAGAGACCGACACATTGCAGCCTGGAGCCCGGTTTTGTTTTTGGGAGGGTTCCCCCCCCCGCCCCCCCGCCCCAAGCCTCTCTCCCTCCTCCTCTCCCGCCCCCCCTCCAACCTCTCCCTTTCTCCCCTTTTCTCTTCCCGCGGACAATGCGGAATTTTAAGAAGGATTTGAATGTTATTTCGGAAAGCAACATCTATGAGTGCCGTAAACGCGTGGGAAAAACAACAAGTGGTTGGGAAGAACGGGGGAGAGGGGAAAGGAATGAGCGTTTCTGCGTGGCCGGGGGTGTCGGTGGGCACCGGAGGGTCCCGGCGGTGGGGCCAGAGGCTCGGAGAGCTCGGGAGGTGCTTCAAATAAACATGTTTACGGTGGTTAAAACAAAGCTCTTCGGGTTTTTCGCCGCCGCTTTATCCCCCCGGCGGATAAGCCGGGATCCTGTCCCGGGAAGGGCAGGGATGCGCTGCCCCTGCGAGCCCCAAATCCCCTCCAGATAACACTGCCCGGTTGAGATGATTCCTCCAGGGTCCCGTAAGTGAGCTTTGGGAATCCCCCCATTCCCGGGGGGGTCTCCACTTCCCACCTCCGGGCTTGGCAGGGGGGCACGGGCTTCCCCTGCCTGGGAACGGTGGGGTCCTGGCAGGGATGGAGGGGTTCTGGAAGGGATAGGGGAGCTTCTGGAAAGGATTGAGGGGTCCCAGGCAAGGATGGGTCGGTCTCGAAGGAGGTTTAAGGGGTCCCGGCAGAGCCGTCAGGAATCCTGGAAGGGATGGAGCGATCCCGGCAATGATGTCAGACATCCCAGCCGGGAACGGAGAGGTCCCGGCGGAGGTGGTCGGGAGTCCCGGAAGGGTTGGAGGGATCCCGGCAGAGATGCCGGGGGTCCTGGAAGGAATGGAGCGGTCCCGGTGGAGATGTCGGGGGCGCCGGCGGGGACGGCAGAGATCCCAGCCGGGGATGCTAGAGATCCCGGCAGGGGAAGGCAGAGATCCCAGCCCGGGATGTCGGAGATCCCGGCAGGGGAAGGCAGAGATCCCAGCCCGGGATGTCGGAGGTCCCGCCCGGGGATTGCGGAGATCCCAGCCCGGGATGTGGGAGATCCCAGGCGGGCAGGGCGGGGGTCCCGTCGGGGCGGCGGCGGCGGCGACGGGCGAGTCCCGGCGGAACAGAGATGTGCAGCGGGAAGAAAACCGCCAATAACACTTTAATGGAGTTTGCGGCGATGTGGCCGGTCGCTACCAGAATACACATTTATAAGCCATAAATAAAGCATACAGAAACGATAAATTAATCAGATCCAAGTAGTTTACTCTCCCGGTAACATCAAGCATTTGTTTCAATTACAACGATCTATCCTGCCTTTTTTTTTTTTTTTTTTTTTTTTTTTTTTTTTTTTTTTTTTTTTTTTTTTTTTTTTTTTTTTTTTTTTTTTTTTTTTTTTTTTTTTT
>NW_020956163.1:0-1425 GCF_003031625.1 Empidonax traillii | reverse complement strand
TTTTTTTTTTTTTTTTTTTTTTTTTTTTTTTTTTTTTTTTTTTTTTTTTTTTTTTTTTTTTTTTTTTTTTTTTTTTTTTTTTTTTTTTTTTTTGTATTATTTTATTTTATTATTGTTATTATTATTATTATTTATTTTTTCGTATTTTTTTTCTCTTCCCCCCCACCCTCCCCTTTTTCCCCCCTTTTTACAACATTACAAGACTTTTGGTCCTCGGATTCCAAACTAGCGCGGGTTTCACAATGAAGGAGGGTTTAGTTTTCCTTGCGGGGATTTTTTACTTTGCCCCCATCACTTCCACACAAAAAAATAGATATATTTATACCTCCTTGCCACGACGACAACGAAAAAAAAATAAAAATAAACCCGAGAGAACCCCCTTCTCCCCGTCCCCGAGACCCCCAACCCGCCCTCCCCACCGAAACGAACCACCCCACAAGGCAAATCGAGGGGATGGCAGCCCCCCCCGGGCAGCTTTGGGCCGGGGAAGGGGGGGTGACCGACACGCCTGCCCTTGGCACGGGCCCGCGAGACACACGACTGCTGTTTCCCGAAGGGATGCAAACATCTGGAGCCAACAGAAAAAAAAATTAAAAATAGATAGATATATGTGTGTATATGCACCGTGCTGGCCAGCGCTCACAGTCCACCGCGCTGCTGGGGGGCTGTGGGGGGGCACGGGGGGCTCTCCCCCCCCTTTCTCCAGGGGGGCGGCTTTCGCCGCTCCCCAGCCTAGGAGGAGTTCATGATGGGCCGGGAATACACACCTTGGTAGTAAGAAGTCTCTCCGGCTAAAGGGGAGGACTCCAAGCCGGGTTTGTTCGTTACGGGCGCCATGGCCAGGCTGCCGGGCATGGGCGAGGCGTAGCCCGAGTAGTGCATCACCTGCTCGTAGGCCTTCAGGTCCATTTTGTGGTGGTGGTGGTGGTGTTGGTGCGGGTGGTGGTGCTGCTGCTCCGAGGAGGACATCAGGTTGTTGATGGAGAAGGGGTGGTTGAAGGCGTAGTGGTGCTCGGGCTTGAGGTGGGCGTCGTGGGGCAGCCCGGCGTGCGGGGGGGCCAGCAGGTGCTGGCCCGGCGAGGCCGACGGCTCCCCGGGGCTCAGCCCCGCCGTGCCCTTCAGGTCGGCCAGGGCTCGCTTGTGGTCCTGGCAGGGCGAGGCGCTGGCCGGGGACTCAGCGCCGCCGGAGCCCTCGGAGCCCCCCGAGGAGCTGCCCTCGCCCAGGGGCTGGCTGGGGGGCTGCCCGGGCCCCTTCTTGCCCCCTCCGCCCGCGCCGCCGCCCGCGCCGCCCCCGTCCTTGGCCGCCAGCTGCTTCTCGCACTTGAAGCGCTTCTGGCGCCGCAGGTAGCAGCCGTTCTCGAACATGTTGCCCGAGTCGGGGTGCAGCGTCCAGAAGGAGCCCTTGCCCGGCTTGTCCGGGGAGCG
>NW_020956162.1:423819-425847 GCF_003031625.1 Empidonax traillii | reverse complement strand
CAAATTTGTAAAATATTCCAAAGTATTTTCTGAGAATTTCCATCCTTCCTTGTTTACCCTCAGTTCCTCCTTTCCTCCCTTCCTTTCTTTCCTTTAATCAAAGAGCACAAGCTTACGTAAAACTTCAGCAAAAGAAAGTACTAGGCTATGCAACATACAGCCAAACCACAGAATTCATTATTACACACAATCACTGAAGAAGTTCTATGATAAATTTAAAAACTGATTAGATACTTTCAGCAATGCACAGAGCTAAAGCAGAATGTGCTGTCTATATGATAGATATATTATATATATCCATCTGTGTCATGTATATACACATATATAAAAGGAGGACTCAATTTCCCAAGGGTGTAGTTCTTGAATTTCATGAACATTACTTTTACTAAAAATAATTAATGTTGTTAGGATGAGTAATTAACATTCATTCTTCTGGGTTTATGCTGATGGCCTCTGAGGAAATTTGAAGACTTATTTTCCTATGTATAGCAGTAAGTAATTGTCAGGATGGTACTGGGTCATTGGGTGTAGAACTTACTTTGGGGAGGGATTCTTTTTTACCTTGCTATTAAGTGTTTTTTCAAGATATTTAAATTTTTCATTTTATGTCTGACTTACCATTGCAAATGTATTCTGAGTATTTTGTAGAATGTCTTTAAACAAATGTTTATATTTATTTTGAAAATGAAATAAAAACTGATGTTCTCATGTTTCCCCCTCAACACTTGTCATACTCTGTACACTCCACATTTAATATATTGTCTTACATTCTCCAGAATATGTCTCATATATACTATTTACTCTCTGCATATGGTCCTGCTTTCAAAAGCTGTGAATTGGCTTTACTGGCTTGACAGTTTTCACCAAAAAATGCCCATAATCTTCTGTGAGTAAACCTTGTGGCAATGGTACAGAGGTCATGGTACAGAAATCATGGCAAGCAAGAACAGAAGCCTTGGATCTTCTGCTTCATCCGCAGTTCCATATTTAGGTGGGATGCATGGACACAACTAACTTGGTGGTTGTATAACTCACCTAGAAACATCCTTCTAGCATCTGAATTGTGGTCCACAGAAGAAGGTAACCTTGGTGGTACTTGGTTTTAATAGTTACGCAGTATGATTCTGCAGCTAGGAGGAAAATACAGTTATCTCTTTGGGCTTCTGTCCATCTTGTGAGGTGAAGGAATCACATATGCTCTACAGAGAGCGTAGGTTAGAAAAAGGCATGCGCTAGCATAATTTCTTATGAACATCCTAATTAAATCAGGAAGAATGACTGCGTGCCTAGTTTAATTGTTGCAGTATTTATTTTGAAAAGAAGCTTGTGCCATTATTTTTATCTAGCACTATGGAAACAACCTTCAAAACATAACTATGTATCTTACACTTTGCCTGAACAGATCAGATCTTTTACACTACTTATGTGCTTACTGTAGACATCTGGGCTAAGGAGAAACAATGCTTTTCTAGAATTTATGGATCTTTCCAAACAGATCTTATCAATGTCTCAAGTTTGAAGAACACCTAGAACCTTGATGCATCCTTCTTAATTGCTTCTCTTGTTTTGGAATGATATATCCTACATATGTCTTCAAAATCCTTCTTTACACCTGCAATACTGATTTTTTTCTCGTTTCTTTGCCTACGTTGCTAATTTTTTAGTATCTTTATCTTTTTTCCTATTGCATTTTCTCTTCCTAAAACTGCCATAAAGCTCCATGTTTAGCCTACAGCTTTGTAGACACTCATGACTGTCTCTCTGTTCCCAATCTTGCTGAATCCAGTTTCTCACTAAGCACTAGACCAACTAGCAACTTAAGCCAATGGAAATTACTTCCTCATAGAATCATAGAATCATAGAATCATAGAATAGATTGGGTTGGAAAAGACCTCCAAGATCATCAAGTCCAACCCCTGATCCAACTCCAATTACTATATCATGGCACTAAGGGCCACATCCAATCTCTGCTTGAAAACCTCCAGGGATGGTGAATCCACCACCTCTCTGGGTAGGCTGTTCCAATGC
>NW_020956162.1:419571-421829 GCF_003031625.1 Empidonax traillii | reverse complement strand
CTCCTCATCTCTATTAACTATGTTTCCCTCTAAGTCCATCAAAGAATGGAGGTTTTCTTTGCCCCTCCTTCTGTTATTAATGTATTTATAGAAGTGCTTTTTGTTATCCTTAACAGAAGTGGCCAATTTAACTTCAAATTGTGCTTTTGCATCCCTGATTTTCTGTCTGCATAATCTAGCTGTCTTCCTTATCATCCAAATCTTTTATTCTTCCTAGACATTCTTACCAAATTATTGTCCCTCATGTCACCTGGGTTCATAACCAAGGAATCACTTTCGTCTTCAGCAAATACAAAGAACCACTTGAGTGAAGAAGGAAATTTAGGCATAAAATTTAGGCATAAAACTTTTCATAGAGCAGCAGTATATATTTTTAAGTTCTTGAAGTTACAACTGAGAGACTGAGCTGACAATCTCATGACAATGGATTGCTTCCCCAGGTGAGCTTGGTTGCTTTAAGTCCCAGAACTCCACCTGAATCAAGCTACACTCCATGTATCCCACAATCACTGATTTTCTCCTTAACAACAGACAACCCCCAAATAATTTATCAGCATTAACCTGGAATTAAATCCCTGGATGCACAGCCTGAGTGTGATGCAGTCATTTTGGGGAAGCTGAAGTTATTTGCTACAACAACAGCAACAGTACAGGCAAGAGACTGTTACAAACTACATCAGCATTTTTAGACTCTCACAAAGGAAGAATCCTTCATTACTGTATTATTTTTATTAATATTCCTTTGAATTTGTTTTTATGATGTTAGTTGCCCACAGGATTACCTGACAACAACACAGTGAGAATAAATTCTGCTGAAGGGCAAATATATTTTATAGCTATTACTGCTTTAATTAACTATGCAGAATGACACACAAAGAGAATGTTTTGTAAAATAAAGACTTAGCAGCTATGTTTTCAAAAACATTGTGAGTCATTCTCTGATGTGCAAGTTGCTATCTTTTTCTTCTTAGCTTCAGGCCTGAAAAGCAGTTGAACATTTGTTAAAACAATTGTCTAACCTTATTACTAGATTATCAAATTATGCTTTTATCATTTTGTACTGGAGGGTTTTTTTACAATGTTAATAATTTAAAAGGATTTCAGAAAACAATCAAATTAAGTAATTAACTTGATCAGACAGTGGGGATACATAGAGATATTCAAATTAGCTATTTTTAAATTACGGTTCTTTACTTCTCACAGTCAAATTTGAGAACGCTTTTGAAGACTTCCTTAAGTTTGTCTTCATAATTCAACAAAACCCTCTGTTATCAGCAGAGACTCCCATTACATGCTTTGTGATTCTGTAGAGACTTACCACTTCTGCAGGGAGCTGCTGTAATAAGTGGAGCTGCTTTCACCAGCTGAGCAAGGATGGGCAGTATGATCTTGTGGCGTGGGCACTGGAGGGGAGACCTGGGAACCCCTTTTCTAAGCTCTGTGGCTGACCAGTTGTGTGACCTTGGATGAGATACTCTTATATCTCTCTTTCCTCTTTTACCATTTGCCTGTCTCAATTATTTAGACTGTAAGTCGTGTGTGACAAGGAGTGCTTGCAGCTGTGGCACTGTGTGGCCCAGTGAATCTCTTGGTCTTGCTTGAGGTACTGCCATATCACAGACAAAACACAGTCATTTCCATGTATGGAGTGCTATGTGAAATTAGGTCATTAATAGCACATTTTATAATTAAAGTAAGATTACATATGTTCAGATACTTCTCCCTATTTTTGCTTCACTTGACTGGGGAACACCACATTCACAAGAATTTTTCTGCTGGGCTGTAATCATTACTGAATAGCACTGTGTGTGCTGTGAGGGTTTTACTTGCGTAAGCTAACACCAGGAACTTAAACCACCTTCAACTTCATACTCTCTTTGTGTAAGAAGGCAGGAATCTAAACATTTTCCCTTGCTTGAATTGTGTGTCCAGATTTCCAGTGGGATTTTACCTAGTCTACCAAAAAAAATATTTAGTAGGACATGCATGACAATTATACCAAGGAAAGAAAAGCCAGAATAAACCCTAATTCACTAGCAGGAGCAAAGTGCTGTAATTCCCCGCCTCAATTTTTTTTTTGTTAATGCCACAAGAAATTGCTTACACTCAGTAAGTCATTCTGCAGAGTAAGATGATGCTGGTTTCCTACCATCACAAGTCAAAATACAGGTTCATTTTATGGCTTTGACCCTAATTTGCAAGCCCCTGTGTTTACCAGCCTGTAAATCTAGCTTCACTGTAGAGGTGCCATGCTCAGA